>NW_015163164.1:155119-171750 GCF_001447785.1 Gekko japonicus
CCATGGGCCTGCTTTGACATTTCCTACTGCAAGATCTTTTTCAACTGGACATGCCGTGGAGTGAACCTGGGACCTTCTGCATGCCAAGCGGATGCCCCACCACTAGGCCACGGCCCCTTGTGGGACAGGCTGCCCATCCACAAGGAATTGCAAGTTAACTGCAGGTATTGATTTGAATCCTGCCCTTCCCCACTTTGGAGCTTAAATCACCCTTAAATCACCCTTTCAAAACCAAGTCAAACCAAGGGGAAGGACAGACCACCCCCGCTCAGCATTAACTGGTTCCAGGGCTTTTTTTGTAGAAAAAGCCCAGCAGGAACTCATTAGCATAATAGGCCACACCCAATAGCAGAAACTCATTAGCATATTGGGCCACACCCCTGACAGCACCACTCATTAGCACATTAGGCCGCACCCCCATGTTACCAGAAGTGTGGTCATCCAGCCACACCAACCTTTTGCTTCTTATTCTGTTTACCTTGTTTGTTGTCAAAACCCAGAGCTTTTTTTGCAGCAGGAACTCCTTTGCATGATAGGCCACACACCCCCAATGTAGCCAATCCTAATGAGTTTCTGATGTTGGGTGTGGCCTATTATGCTAATGAGTTCCTGCTGGGCGTGGCACACTCAGGAGCCAAGCCGGAACTCTGTTCCTGTGCGTTCCTGCCCAAAAATAGCCCTGACTGGTTCTATGTTTCCTGAGAAAACAGAACCGAGTAAGTTGCGGACAGATGTCTGACGCAAAGGACAGGATTTTGAGTCAGAGAGCGATTATCGTGGTTTTGCTTCTTCTCTGGCATGCATTCTGCGGCAGAGCTCTGGTGCTTTTGTGAAAACCAAAGCTGAAAGGGAAGGGGGGGGGACAGCGAGGACAGAATCTGAGGCAAAACAAGAGGCTCACAAAGCCCACGAGGGCCGTTGCAACCACCACCACCCATTCTGTTCTCCCCTTCCTGGGCCCCCCATGCAGAGGAACAGAAATGGGGCAGGAAGGACTGCACGTTTCCTCTCTTATATCCAGTTATCACAGTGTTAGCAGATGCCTGGTGGCATCACACTTCATGTGAATCTTTAAGCATTCAAATTAGTATTTTCAAAAGTGGGAACTTTTTTTTTTTGCTTTGATTGTTCCGATGAAGCAGTTGGGTGACTCAAATATGAATAACGTTTTGGGTTCCCCCCCCCCGCAGCTGATGGACAAATGCAATGTAAAATGTATCATGTATACGATCCAGGAAATTAGGTGGCCCGATTCACAATCTGGTGTGGATGAGAGCAACATCACACCCCCACAAACCGGGTGCACATATGCCCCCCCCGCATACGTGCACATGGGGGTGGGGCAGAATGCATGACTGAATTAGCTAGACAGGAACACATGAACACATGGAAGGCACTTCTACCGAATCAGAGCCTTGGTCCATCAAAGTCAGTATGGCCTGCTCTGATTTGCACCCGCTCTCCAGGGTCTCAGGCAGATGTCTGTCACATCACCTACTACCTGATCCTTTCAACGGGAGATGCTGCCAGGGATTGAACTTGGGACCTTCTGCATGCCGAACAGAGGCTCTACCACTGAGCCACAGCCCACCCCAGTAAAGCTCACAGATCCCTGGGGTGCCAGAAGGCCCCAGTGAAAGGGCAGCCACACCTGTTCTCCCCAATGGGCTCTGGATTTGTCTACCCAAGAGAAGGGGGGCCCACGCACACACTTCTGTATCACTTCTCCCCCACCCCCCAGCTGTACACAGATGGCCAAGACTTCCTAGCAAGTCGGCGTGGAGGCAGAACGGCATAACGGCACCCAGCGAAATGCCTCTTCAGCGAGGAACACGCACCTAATTAAACTAAATATATCGAGACAGCGGGAAAAGGAAATGGATCACACTTAGCAGCGCTGAGAAATAACTCTCAAAAGGTGAAGGCAGTCAACAAAATTCAGGCTAAGGCTAATTTTAAACACTTCCCCCAACAAATATTAACATGTTGAGATGGAAGAGAAACTCATTAAATGGCGGGGGGGGGGGGGGAAGGAGGGGAGACTCCATGCGCCTAATCAGGAAGCGCAGCGGGGAAGGTCATGTGCGGTGCTTTCAGGCGCTCTTGCGACAAAGCAAGACTAATCTGGATCCAGGGCTACTACTACAGCATGGGCACATTGCATTCAGCAGCTACATCAGTTTTGCCCCTGGGTCTGCTTGGCGTCATCTGAGCACTAAGCGGAAGGACGACACAGGCAGCAGAATCTGGGGAGGGGGGTCTGCCTTGGAAAGAGGAAGGGCTTCTCTTTGGTAGACCGTGTGACATTTGTTGGCGGTGGCGGGAAGATGCTTCCGCTCTTCACTAAGGGGCCCAAATCCTTTTGTCTGGGAGGGGCCAAAGCAGAGTGCATGAGAAGAAGAAGAGAAGAGATTGGATTTATACCCCATGGCCCTTCACTACTCAAAGGAGTCTCAGAGCGGCTTACAGATTCCTTTCCCTTCCCCTCCCCACAACAGACGCCCTGTGAGGTAGGCGGGGCTGAGAGAGCTCTTGACAGAAACGTCTCTTTTTCAAGGACAGCTCTTGTCAGAACTACGGCTTGCCCAAGGTCATCCAGCCAGGTGAAAGTGGAGGAGTGGGGAATCAAACCCGGTTCTCCCAGATTAGAGTCTGCCCCCTTAACCACTACACCAAACTGGCTCTCCATACGGATTAGGCCCCACCAAGGTTCTCCTCGCAGCGTTGCCAGATGACTAAGCGGAAGACGCTTCTGAGGGGTGTCTTGCAGGGTTTTATCAATCAAACCCCTTTGAATGAGGCTCGAGGGGCCTCCAGCCTCCTGTCGTCTTCTCTGCCCCTCATCTCAAAGTACGGGGGACGGGGGAGAAAGGCCCTGCTGGGCATTCCACAGGGACGGAGGGAACTCAGCATACCAAGGAAGACTCATTTTGGGCGATTCCGCACTGGACCGTAAATCCTGGTTCGGCCCTGTCCCCAAACTTACATTCCACCCTACACTCGAGTTCACCCCTGTAATTATCAAGGGGTATTTTTTTGTTTCCACATTACATTGAGTTCATGCCGGTTTTGCCCCACCCTTGTCCCAGGATAAGCGGATTCTGTTATAACCAGGGATAAATGCAAGGTATTGTGTCCTGAGCCGAACTCTGATAAAACCAGGGATGATATCCATGTATGGAAAGGACCAGTGAGTTCTTAAAAGATACCAAATGGTACCCTGCCTAGGGTCTGGCATTCATCAGTCTAAGGCAGGGGTTCCCCAAACCTTTTCAACCCATGGGCACCTTTTTGGTGGGCAGAACCAAAAAATGGCTGCTGCTGGGGGCGTGGCCACTGTCACAGGAGGTGGAGCCACGCAAGAAGCCCAAATGCAGGGGAAGAGAGGGGGAAATTCTAAAAGAAAACATACCGGGAAGGAAGCGTGAGAGAGGATAAAACCAACACTGCAGCAGCAGCTGTTGCTGGAATGTTATTAGAATTGGCGCAGCCGTGGCCAATCAGAAGCCCCGCAGGGCAAGAGCCCTTCTTGGCCCCACCCACTTTCTAAGAACACTTGGTGGGGACCGGGAACGGTGGCAGCAGGTGCAACGTCGCTCATGGGCATGGCACTGGGGCCTCTTGGTCTAAAGCGATCGCTCATAGTTACACTAGCTGGGCAAGTCCATACTCTCTCCTTTTTCCTTCCGGTGGCAAAGCAAGATGAATGCAAACAATTCTGCGGAGACGCAAATTTAACATCTAAAACTGGTAATTGCTCAGCAAAGTGTGAAGACTGAATAAAGAGTACCACAGAGGAGGGACGCAAGAGTTCAATTCACACAGTATGACAAAAACTGCGACTGGCAACAAAGGTAAAAAATGACCCCTTCCGCCTCCCATTGTTTGACACCATGTGATTCCGGTCAAGGTTTCAGTGACTGCCCGGAACAGCGGAGCACGCAGAGAGATCCCCGGAAGAATCCTCAATGTGTCGAGAGGCAGAATTGGCTGGGTATGTGCTTAACACTTGACTTTAAAACAGCACCAGAGACGGCAACAAAGAGGCTAATATATTACCCATCAGACCCTTTATTACACTGTCTCAAAACTCCTAAGATAAACAGAGGCTTCCAGAATAAAGCAGCAAGGACGGCCAAGGGAGATTGCTTTATGTCTGGGCACTGAATATTCATACCTTAACCAGCAAATATATTTAGCATGCATAATGCAATTTGATAGACATTTGGCTTCCGAGAGGTGAATTTTATTTGGAGGATTGGTAAGGTACAGAAGCTGCAGGGCTCTTTCTTCTCCACACCCCAGTTTCAGAGAGAGGGAGAGAGAGGGAGGGAGAGAGGGAGGGAGGGTGGTATAGTGGTTAGCGTGCTAGACTGGGGTATGGGAATCTCAGGTTCGAATCCCCACTCTCCCATGGAAGCTTGCTGGGTGACCTTGGGCCAGGCACACACCCTGTCACCCTAACCTACCTTGCAGGGTGGTTGTTGCGAGGATAAAGTGGAAAAGGAGGAGGAGAGGATGAGGCATGCCAATCTGGCTCCCGACTGGGGAGAGATGTGGGGTGCGAAGGAAGCAGATGAAATTAATAAACCCCGGTCTCAGAGATGGAAGGCAAACTGCCGACAGTTTCAAATGCAGTCTGCACAAAAGATCCCAGTGTGAACCAATTCTCCCTCTAAGCTGTGGAGTCTTGTGAGCAGAAATTATACTTTGTGAGCTACTGGCATTCAAGTGGTGAGCGAGCCATTTGGATCCTGCATAAATTAGTTTGCTCTGGAGCCCGTTCTTCCTGAGCTGGGACAAAAATGTGTGAGCCAGAGGCTAAAAAACTGTGAGCTAGCTCACACTCACTCAGCTTAGAGGGAACTCTGGTGTGCACTCCTGGGTCCCAGTCCAAAGAATGCCTTCACAGCAAGAACAGGGTGGAAATCTTGGAAAGCACCATGGGGAATGTGTGGTGTGTTCAAGTACACTTTCCCCAACAGACGTTTGTAGATTTTCACCTATCCTAAGGTACAGAAAGGAGCTGCGGTGGCTCAAGTGGTTAAGACGCTGAACTGCAGGCTGTGGAAGGTCGGTAGTTCAGCAGTTCGAGACCCAAGTGTGCCGCATGATGGAGTGAGCTCCCGTCTCTAGTTCCAGCTCTTGCCAACCTAGCAGTTCGAAAGCAAGAAATTGCAAGTAGATAAATAGGTACCACTTCAGTGGGAAGGCAACAGGGTTCCGTGCGCCTTGGTGTTTAGTCATGCCGGCCACATGACCACGGAAACGTCCTTGGACAGCGCTGGCTCTTTGGCTTTGAAACGGAGATGAGCACCGCAACCCTAGAGTCGGACTCGACTGGCTTTCGAGCAAGGGAGACCTTACCTTTACCTTTAAGGTACAAAGATATGCACCAGAAGCTTCCAAACAAGGCGCTAGGTGAGGAATGGCCTCCAGGAAGAGGGATCCTAAATTTTGTGTCTATGGGTACAGAGTTGCTGTAATTACGGTATCAGGGAGTGGGGAGGATTTCTGTCTTTCAAAAATCAAATAGGAGGGCATTACTGGGAGGGGGGGTGGATCTGGTCCAGCCCCTTTGCAAAAGATGGGATGCCTGCAAAATGTCCTTGGACTCTTCTTTCCTTCCACCTCTTTGCCAACTCGACCCACAATAAAGACATTTTGAGTCTGCCCTTACCAAGCACCGTAATCGTCATGAAAATTTCCTGGGGGGGATCCGTGTAGAGTTGACAGAAGTATCTTCCTTCGTCCGAAATAGAGACATTTGTCAGTGACACTCTGAGCTCGCTGTTAGAGAAATTCACCAACTGAAACCTGCTGTCCTTCAAAGCTGTGAAACAAAGAGACCATCAGGGACTGTGACAAACACGAAGCAAAGAGAACCTCCTTCCCTGGAAATGCAGAAACCTGGAGATGGCTGCACCCCTGAGAGGCCGCACCTGACCTTTCTTCTGCATCCCGTTAACCTAGCTCAGGGGTTCCCCACCTTTTTCGAGCCTGCAGGCACCTCTGGAATTCAAACACAGAGGGCTGAGCGCAGCCTAAAAATGGATGCCACGGGAGGCTGGGCCAGCCACAAAATGCCTTTCACTGTTTATGTTCAGTTGCACAGTTGGAAATCCTTGTGCTGTGGGGGCAGCGGCTGCCAAAGCGATATTTTTTTAAAAAAATCTGCACAGTCAATCAAATCTCCATGGGCCAATCAGAAGCCTTGTTGGACAAAAGCCCCACCCGACCCACTTCCTAAAAACACTTGGTGGACACCAGGAAAGGTGTTAGCGGGTGCCCTGGCACCCATGGGTGCTCTACTACTGGGGACCCCAGGTCTGGCTCTTCATGTTACATCTTGGAGTGTGGCAAGCGCTACGCATCAATCAAACATGAATAAAAAACAAACCCATTCTTCTTCGTACCAAATGCCGAGCTTTTCACCTCATCCCCACCACCTGTCCACCCTCTCCTCTTGCACAAAGGAGAACAAGAAGGAGAGATTGGATTTATACCCTGCCCTTCACTCTGAGTCTCAGAGTGGCTCACAAACTCCTTCCCCTTCCCCTCCCCTGTGAGGTAGGTGGGGCTGAGAGAGCTCTGACAGAAACTGCCCTTGAGAGAACAGCTCTGACAGAACTATGGCTTGCCCAAGGCCATCCAGCGGCTGCAAGTGGAGGAGTGGGGAATCAAACCTGGTTCTCCCAGATCAGAGTCTGCACACTTAACCGCTACACCACACTGGCTCTCAAGAGCAGCAGAAAGCTCCCCCTCTCCCGGCCTTCTGCAAACGATGCAAAACTGAACTATTCAAGAGGGCTTTTCTGCCCAGGGGACAGAGTCGTGCTGCATAAAATGGTTTTATGATCTTGCTTGGATCACTGCTGCACTTTAGCTTACTGCAGGGAGGATCCTATTTATGTAACCTCTGTACGGCTTAATGTGTCGTGTGAACACTGATGCCCTGCTTCAGTTCTTTCTGGTGGCTCCAGGCCTCTACAATCCTCATGGATTGATTACTTTTGTTGACCGTACTGGCTCACTCTGCGTAACCCGCCTTGCGTCCCGGGGAGAAAGGCGGACAACGAGAAATATAAATAAATAAAGACAAAACACTCAAGTCAGGGAACAGCCACAAAATAAAGGACTTTTGTGAAAGGCCCTTAAGAGGGATGCTGCAGACGAGAAGACTGAGCTGTTGGGGGTTTAAGAATGCAGCTCTTGGAGAAGCGTAAAATGTATGGCTGGGTATTAACTGAACTGCCTGGCCTGAGAGACTGCAAGCCAAGGAGACATTCTAATTTGGGGCCGTGACATTTTGCCAGCGTTCCAGACGCCTTCATTGTGTGCGGCTGGAGGCTATGAAACAAACAAACAAGCGTCAAGAACATGCAGTTCAAGTTTTAACCCAAGTCTCCTTTCTGTTTAGGTTTTCGACACAGTGTGGTTAAGCCCGCTTTACTGCCCTGGATCACTGGAGATTTCACTGAGGAATTAAGGAAGGGCCGCCATGGACATTTAAGCCCTCGAGCCAAACGCGTCCGCGCACCCAGTGCTGAACTCGGCCTGTCCTGCCCTACTACTGAATTCGTTCGTGTCAGCTAAAAATGTTGGCCCTGGATTGCATTGTACACCAACTCCTCCAATCGGTTCCTGGTGCGTGCCAAGAGCGTCTGGTTTCCAAAAGGGAAGGGACCACTCAGGTTTTCTGTTCAGGGGAGCGATAATGAGTACCAGGGCCTGTCTTCTCATGGAAGAACTGACTAAACCCCTTGAAGTGTCCAACGTTACATTCAAAAGAGGAGGCTTCAGCAGCCTATCACAACTTGGCACCCAAACAACACAGGGCTGGAAACTCACGTCTGAAGTCTCTGAAATAAATCGTCTGTCTGTTAGGATTCAATAGCTGAATCACGGAATCGTCGCTGTTTTTGACTCTGCAGCTGATGGTGGCGACGTCGCCCTCTACGACGGTCACGTCTTCTGTAAACAAGTTCTGGCCATCACCTTCAGTTGAACGGAGAAAAAGACACACGCAAGAGGAGTCAGTCCATATCGGATGATTATATTACATCACAGAGGACCATTCAAGAGGGAAGTCTTCCACGTGCCCCGGAATGCAAAAAGAATCGATGAGTGCAACCAAAACAAGGGGAGAAAAAACACAGCCCTGCACGAGAAAGGTAACCAAAACGGTTGGAACAAAGAAAAAGGAAGTAAAATGTATTTACTATCTTTTTCATAGTTCCACTCTTTTTTGGTTACCTTATTTATTTGTTTGTTTGTTTAATTTGTATCCCACCCTCCCTGCTAATGCAGGCTCAGGGCGGCCTACAGAATATATATACACACATTAAAACAGCAAGATACGTTAAAACAATAATACTGCCTTGATCCAGATGCCTCTGGAGGTCGTCTGTGAAGGTGACTAGGACCTTCTCTATTCCATGGCCTGGTTGGAAACCGGACTGAAAGGGATCTAATACGGAGGTGTCACGTTATCATGCAGCATTGTGTTTTTCTCCCCTTTTTTGGGTTGTTCTCATCTCTTTTTTTTTGGGGGGGGGGATACTGCAAAGGATGGATACCTTAAGAATCCAAGAATAATATTTGCATACAAAGTAGGTTTGCCAGCCTCCAGGTATGCAGCTTTGAGAATGACAGGAGTACTCCGTCCATCAATGTTAGCTGCACAATTTTGTAGGACTGGCATAAAGCATCCATACAACTATTAAGAAGGCTGTCCCCCTTTTTGGAAGACTTCATGCAAGGAGAAGTGGATTTATAACTCTAGAAACTCCCGTTGGGGCTTGACTTTTCAAACACTGATGCAAAATTGTCTGGTAGTTATCAATCTGTATGTACTGAATGTTATTGCTTATTGAATGTAATGGATATTTATACCTGACTAGGATGAAATAATGACACACTCTGCACTTTACTAAATGATGACCATAAATAGAACACATTAGTTTGTTAAAAGGTTTTTGCAGTGTATATTTATTTGTTACTAGAGCCTCCAGGTATGGCCTGGGGATCTCCCGCTTTTACAACTCATCTCCAGCTGGCAGAGACCAGCTCCCCTGGAGAAAATGGCTGCTTTGAAGGGTGGACTCTCTGGCATTGGACCATGCTGAGGCCCCTCCCCTCCCCAAACCACGCCCACTCCTGGATCCACCCCCATAGTATCCAGGTATTTTCCAGCCCAGAGCTGGCAACCCTAGTATGAAGACTGGTGGCTCACCCACTGGAAGAGGCCCTGCCCCCAGCTCTGCAGACCCATTTCCACAAATCAATTGCCTTTTTGAACTGACTCAGGAACAGGTGTGAATTGCCACTCACTCCCTAGCTGGGTTAAGGAGCAACAGACCCCCCCCCCCAAGAGACAGGTGGAAGCACCTGCTGCCCTGCCCCCCACTACCACCTCTGCTATGCAGAAGGACCACGGCAGCCCAGCATGCCACGGAGAGTAATTTTCTCAAGTTTATTATTAAAACATGAACCTACTGCCCGTCTCCATGAAAAGTGGACCCAACGCAGTTCCTGAGAGACAGCTAAGCACAATTAAAATGAAAAGAATAACCAGCCACACATAAACGATAAAAACCCAAAACCTGAAAACATGCCAACTGGAGGAGGAGATGATGCAAAATATGAACATCAGAGAAGCCCATGTTGGATCAGGCCAATGGCCCATCTAGTCCAACACTCTGTCATACAGTGGCCAAAAATACCAGGGGCCATCAGGAGGTCCATCTATGGCCTCTATAGGTAGCTGAGAGGCGCTTGACCCAAGTTCCTTTGAAATAGCCCACCCTGCAACTTGTTCTGGATGCTGCCAAGGGAGGCCAATTGCTCTTACTTCTGAAGGACACGACCTGAAAATGCCACAAAACAGACCTTTGAAGAGATCACAAGAGGAAGGCGGCACGGCTGGAGGAGTGGAGTTTGCACACAGGTCCATCCAGGGAGGGGCAGGCCTTCAGGGGTGCCGTCCCTGGGCCATATCAGGCTTCAAAAGTCAAAAATGGCACCATTAACAATAGAAGAAGAAGAAGAAGAAGAAGAAGAAGAAGAAGAAGAAGAAGAAGAAGAAGAAGAAGAAGAAGAAGAAATTGGATTTATACCCCGCCCTTCACTTGGAGTCTCAGAGCGGCTTACAAACTCCTTTCCCTTCCCCTCCCCACAACAGACACCCTGTGAGGCGGGTGGGGCTGAGAGAGCTCTGACACAAACTGCTCTTTTTCAAGGACAGCTGTGCCAGAGCTTGTGACTGACCCAAGGTCACATCAGCAGGTGCAAGTGGAGGAGTGGGGATTCAAACCCGGTTCTCCCAGATTAGAGTCCGCACACTTAACCACTACACCAAACTGGCTCTGAACTGGCACTACACTGAACCTGGAAACCAATGTGCAGCCAGTCCGTCTGCCCCCGAAATGGCTGGGTTTTGAGGCAAGGAAAGATGTTGTGTTCTGAACTAGCTGAGGTATCCGCCTGTTGGGAGCCAGTTCCTTTCCTGATGTCAGGAAAGAATTAATGTGTTTACTTGTGCATGCTAATTTCCTAATCACATAGCCCTAGGACCAACAGAGTAGCCTGCAGGTCTTGCCCGCCAGCAGGAGTCTAGGTGACAATATGCATAACGCGTAGGCATTGGGGGGGGGGGGTTGTCTATTGGCTGATCAGTAGATCTGAAGATGTCCCGGGGGTGGAGGCTTAGAAAGTTTTACTGCCCTTTGTTCTAACTCCTGCCTGGGGCTCAGACAGGAGGCAACAGTTACTTAGAGATGTAGGTCAGAACAGCTAACCAGGATGTTCTTTGCTTTAAACTCCCAGTTTCCTTTTTACCCCATGAGTAATCAGTAAACCCTTTAAAGCTAATACGCAGGTGTGCTGCTTGCTTCTTTTGCTCTGCTACCTTAAGTAACCCTACACAAGGATTATTATGGTGATAAGTGCGCTAAACTAAATAATACAGTACTGCAAATATCAGAAAATATATGCTGTTAAAATAAGTTAAAGTGATATGCTTTTTTTACACAAATACAGTCAGTTTCAAATAAACAGAAGTGGTTTTTAATGAAGCAAATGATGTTAATGATGTGCTCCGGAATGTCCTGTGTCGTTTCGACGTTCCTTCTTCTGAACAAGATTCTATCTACAAATAAACATTTACAGTAAGATTTTTCTTCAAGGATACTCCAATCCAAATAGCCTAAGTAATGTAGAAGACAATAAAAATTCTTATACAGAGGAAGGAACGTCGAAATGACACGGAACATTCCGGAGCACATCGTTGACATAATTTGCTTAGTTAAAACTGACTGTATTTGTGTAAAAAAAGCATATCACTTTAACTTATTTAAACAGCATATATTTTCTGATATTTGCAGTACTGTATTATTTAGTTTAGCACACTTATCACAGTAATAATCCTTGTGTGGTGTAATATCCATATACTGTGTACCATACTCTGTTTGCTTACCTTAAGTAACCCAACACTGCCCCATATCATGTGCACTGCAATCACCTAGGACCAACACTGCCAGATCGGCTGACCTGGAAAAAGGGGACACCTTTGAGTCCGAGCTGCGGTGGCTCAAGTGGTTAAGACGCTGAACTGTAGGCTGTGGAAGGTCGGTAGTTCAGCAGTTCGAGACCCGAGTGTGCCGCATGACGGAGTGAGCTCCCGTCTCTAGTTCCAGCTCCTGCCAACCTAGCAGTTCGAAAGCAAGAAATTGCAAGTAGATAAATAGGTACCACTTCAGTGGGAATGGAACAGCATTCCGTGCGCCTTGGTGTTTAGTCATGCTGGCCACATGACCACGGAAACGTCTTCGGACAGCGCTGGCTCTTCGGCTTTGAAACGGAGATGAGCACCGCAACCCTAGAATCGGACTCGACTGGCTTTCGAGCAAGGGAGACCTTTACCTTTACCTTGAGTCCGAGGCAGCTCAAAGGAGAAAGCGCTTATAGCTTATAGCTCCTGTTCCCGTCTGCTTCTTCGTGACCCGTGACTCTTCACACATCCGGTTGCAAGAGAGCCACCCCATCCAAAGTTGCCCACCTCATTCCCTCCAAATGATACGATTACTTTGGGGCTGTCACTGAGCCAAAATTTAATTAAAACAAAATATATGCCAAGCAACATACCAATCATAATGCTCTCCAAAAGTCATTGCCGTTAACAGCTTTTCCCACCTAAGCTGCTTCAGCCGGTTCCCCCCCCGGAAATGAGCGACTGTAACATGTTTCTTGCCGAATGATGCATGTTCATCGGCTTGGATCTAGGGAAGCATGAGCCAAGCTTCACATGCGGGCAACGGATGCCTTTTTGCCCCCACCCCCCACTGCAGGCTTTTGTCCACCTGGAAAGCTTTTTCTGAGGGTCAGTCAGGGAACCCTATGGTGAAGCTGAGTGGGACGTGGCGTGTGTGGGGGATGCATCCGAAATCAGCGGAAACCAGGGTGAGCAGACGGGCCTGTCGCTTGCACAAGATACTCCTTACGTAACTTACAAATCGAGTGCCAGCCGGCGACGGCCTCCTTATGTAAGACGGCTGACGAAAGAGTCTTACTCGTAACAAGTACATGATTAGGCAGGTCCAGTGTCAGCCTACGCACACATCTACACACGTGAAACGCATGGCCTGCACAAGCGAAGGAGGGCAGCTGCTCGGCTTGGAGAAGGGTAAGGCGGTGAAAGCTCTCTGCCTTTGCATGAGCAACTTGGAGGGGGGGGTTTTGCCTTCTTCTGCTCGAACCAAGATGACAGACATATGGCTCTGGAAATCAGCGTCAGGCACATTAAAGCAAGGGGCACACACACGAGCCTACACAGACACAGACACACACACTTCGAAGGACAGAAGCAGCGCTTTCATTGGAGACCACAACATAATTAGAGAAGCTTTTTAAGGAGGCCGAGCGGCGGGGAAAGGGGAACAAGCCCCCCCCCCAATACACACACAATTTCGCTAAAAATAGGAGTTGCTGTTTCTGCAGACAAGGGCAGCTTTGTAAGCAGCCGAAAGGTAATTCCATCTGGCTATAAAAACCCAATTCCAAAGCAAGATCGTGTGTGCGTGTGTGGGGGTGGAGGACAAATTCTTCCTCAATCCCAAAAGCTAAAAAAAGCACATGGCGACTGCAGGGACATGTCCAGCGCTATAAAAACCCAATTCCAAAGCAAGATAGTGTGTGCGTGTGTGGGGGTGGAGAACAAATTCTTCCTCAATCCCAGAAGCTAAAAAAAGCACACGCGACTGCAGGAACATGTCCAGCCAAAATGACTCCGTCCAGCACCACACAAAACGGAGAGTTTCAAGGCAAATTACCAGAGAAACTTGGGGACAGCTATTCTCTGGGTCTCCTTCCCTTTACTAGTAACAGAGAGCTTTGGGCAACTGTCTGTCTACATTTGGCACGCTTTTTTTTTTAAATGCCAGCAATATATCGCGGATCCGTTTAAGCTCTTCTCTTCTCAGTTTAAACTGCACTGCCTGTTCCTGGCTCCCCCTTCCCTCAAAGGTCTACACCATTTGCTGCAAAAGTGCAGCTCATACGAAATTTGAGCAAATCAGAGAGCCCAGGAAAGCGCCCAATATGGTGATTCGTTTAGATTTTTCAATTTAAAAAGGCGCACTGAATCAAGTAGCGTCGAATCACCAGAACTCTCCTCAGCTAGGGCAAGGAGCCATATCCAGCATGGTTAAAATCCCAAGTACTAAGGACTAGTCCCAAAGAAAAAGGGAACACAGCCCTTCCAAACCACCCAGGAGACTCAAGCAGCATGGAGCTCTGGATCTGGAGAAGGAAATACGGAGCTCCATATATGTAGACACATTCCACTCTTGTGTTGCAAAATATTCCATACACAGAGGGGTCATTTCCTGTGGGAGCGCACAGGAGCGGAGTTCCAGCAGTAAGGAGCCCAGGGGGCGAACACATGCAACAAGCCCCGCCCCTGCTCCCAGCAGCCCTCAGTTGGTCCACGAGGAGCAAGAAGCAGCCAGGTAAGTTGCAGAGCCGCCCCTCCCCGGCCCACCTCCAGGTACAAGCTCTCCCTCCTCTGTGAGGGCAGATCTGCGTGTTCTCCCCCCCCCCTTGGCTAGCAATCCAAAACAGTCCAGTGGCACCTAAGCTGTGGGTGTCACCTTCTCACACACCTCCGGTGATGTCAGGGGGTGTGGCATATGCAAATAAGATATGCTAATAAGTTATGCGAATGAGCTCCTGCACCTCTTTTTCTACAAAATGACCCCCGCATACACATTTTATTGGTCATCTCCTGGAACAACACAAAGGAACCCTCCTCGTCACCGCAGGGCAGCGCAGTCCATCTCTCCTCCTGGGATTTCTGCCACCCCCTTTGCATGGGAAGGAGCCATACCTTCTGGAACCCCTCCACACCTGCCAGCCGTGGCATCGGCCGCACCACAGGATCGGGCTGCATTTGTCCATCCAAGTTCCCACCCTCAAGATGATGCCAATCGCTCATATATGATTGGGAGAGGGGAGACTTGAATGCTGGCAAAGAATAGTGGGTGAACCCAAGGGGGCTGCTTCCTTCTTCAAGGCCTCCTCGTGGCTTTGGAATCAGACGGCCACAGATGTAGCCATTTTAGCAAGGATCGGGTGGTAAGCCATTAGCATCAAAACAAAGCACAATCCTCAAGTACAGAGAGCTAAAATTAACTCCACTGACAAGCAGGCAGGCACCGAGGAAGATGGCACAAAGTGCTGGGGTTTTTTACAAACGACATTTTGCCTGGAAGAACACCGTTCCCCATTCTCCCCCAAGCTCGAGCTGACGGCACGTATTTCCTGTGCCCGGGTTCTTCCGACTACACTGAAATCAGCAGACGATGCTGTGAGCATCCAAAGGCCCGGAACAAAAGGAAACCTTCCATTCAGGTACCCTCTGTGAGCCAGGTAACATTTTAACAGCCAGAAGTCCCCCTATCCCCCCTCCTGCCCCTTTTAACGAACCGAAGCCTGTGTTGTCAGCAGCATTATCTAGGTTAAACACCACATGCGCTAGAGGGGTGTGTGGGGAGAAGAAGACGGAGAAGAAGGCGAGTCCGCATTCTACACGATAGCAGCTGGCGCTCCTAACCTTCTGCAAATCTATGCAATGTCTGCACTGGCTCAAAAGATGCCGACAAGAAAGTTTTGACTCGAAAGCGATTTATGCAACTGGGAGCTGTGGAATGGATTTGTGTATTCAAGAGGATTCTGGGACTGGTGCAAAACGGAAAGCAGTGGAGGGGTCCCCAAAACCATCTGCAACAAGCTCCCGGTGGCTCATCAAGCCCCAGCTTACAGAAGGAACTGACCCAGAAAGCAGAAATGTTCTTGCTGGCCAGGACAAAATGGGAAAGCAAGCATTAAACCATGCTGGCATTTGCAGGAGCAGTGCATGGCGTCGATAGCACAGAGAACTAGTGTGGTATAATGGGGCTACAGTGGGGGCTGAGAAATCGTGGTTCAAGTCTTCACTCTGCCACAAAGCTCTCTGAGTGACCTTGGGCCAGTCACACTCACCCTGCCTAGCCTACTGTGAAGGTAAAGTGAAGGAGGAGATAACCACACACACTGCCCTGAGCACCGTGGAGGAAAGGCCAAGGTAAAACGTGTAGCAGAAATAGAAGTGCACACATGTTTTGAGCTCTATGAACAGAGGATATCTGAGAATCTTGCCTGGGAAGGGAATCGGCTCTCCTGCCAGCTGGCTTTAGGGGCCAGGATGAACATAAGCATATAAGAGAAGCCATGTTGGATCAGACCAGTGGCCCATCCAGTCCAACAATCTATACCACACAGTGTCTAAAACCCAGGTGACATCAGGAGGTCCACCAGTGGGGCCAACACTCCCCCCACTGTTGTCCCCCAAGCACCAAAAGATACAGAGCATCACTGCCCCAGACATAAGAACATAAGAGAAGCCAAGGTTGGATCAGGCCAATGGCCCATCCAGTCCAACACTCTGTCACACAGTGGCCAAAAATACCAGGTGCCATCAGGAGAACCACCAGTGGAGCCAGAACTCCAGAAGCCCTCCCACTGTTGCCCCCCAAACAGCAACAATATAGAGCATCACTGCCCCAGAGAGAGAATTCCATCTATACCTTGTGGCCAATAGCCACTGATGGACCTTGTCAAACACACCCAGTGCCCCCCACACCAATGTTCCTTCTAAGCTGTGGAGTCTCGTGAGCAAAAATTATACTTTGTGAGCTGCTGGCATTCAAGGTGTGAGTGAGCGATTTGGCTGCTGCATAAATTAGTCTGCTCCGGAGCCCTCCTTCCTGAGCTAAGATTTAAAAAATGTGTGAGCCGGAGGCTAAAAAACTGTGCGCTAGCTCACACCAACTCAGCTTAGAGGGAACACTGCCCCACACCCATCTACTGGCCACCTGCCCTAAAACTAGGACACTTTATTTACCTTTGCCAAACAGGCTAAAGACCTTGGGGGAGGGGGGATGACGGTGTGCCAGGTCCTTCCACAGCAGCCTTTGGACTGGCCGAGAGAATCAGAAACGGAAAAGGTGTTCCCATTGTACTTTATATTTGTGGCTGCGGGCACACACACTAAATAATCCACTTCCAACGCACTTTCCAACTGGATTTTGCCAGTT
>NW_015163164.1:171937-181671 GCF_001447785.1 Gekko japonicus
GAAGGGGCTCAAGCCGGAAAGCGTGATCCACTGTCTCTAAGGCAGCAGGGAGCTCATGGCAGATGAGAAAGGGCCTTCAGATTGGCAGCAAGGTCGGCTTCAGATGGCAGGTTGTGTGGGTTCAAGAGGAGAGTTGGAAGACAGTTGAGAGAAAGTGAGGATGCAGCCCACCCTAGGAGACTGGACACAAAAGGTAGAAGAGAGGGTGGATGGCAAGCAGGAGGGATTTTACTAGTTCCCAAAGACGCTGAACTGCAGGCTGTGGAAGGTCGGTAGTTCAGCAGTTCGAGACCCGAGTGTGCCGCGTGACGGAGTGAGCTCCCGTCTCTGGCCCCAGCTCCTGCCAACCTAGCAGTTCGAAAGCAAGAAATTGCAAGTAGATAAATAGGTACCACTTCAGTGGGAAGGTAACAGTGTTCTGTGCGCCTCGGCGTCTAGTCATGCCAGCCACATGACCATGGAAACGTCTTCGGACAGCGCTGGCTCTTCGGCTTTGAAACGGAGATGAGCACCGCAACCCTAGAGTCGGACTCGACTGGCTTTCGAGCAAGGGAATCTTTACCTTTTTAAAGAGGAAATCCTGCAGAATCTGCAGATGAATACTTGGGGAAGACTCTGTCTGTGTGTGTGTGTGTGTGTGTGTGTGTGTGTGTGTGTGTGTGTGTCGGTGGGGGCCATGGGACCAAAGCGCTTACTACTTCAAGCACAAGCCTGCAGGAAATATTTCCCCTATTTCCCCCCCATAAACATAACTCTCACGACAAATTAACAAAGTTGTTAAGGTTTTATTTCCATCTCAGCAATTATCAGCATATTCTTTTGAACATTTACTTTAAGACAATCCTATCTTTCAATTCATTAAGCTCATTCTCCCATTTACCAAGTTTTATATCAAATCAAAATCCTATTTGAATTAATAAGAATTATAGGGAAAGTAATTTAGAAATAAATGATCTGAGGTTCAGACTACTGAAGCTTTTGATTATAAAATAGAGTTGCCATTAAAACTATCCAGAAGAGGGTTTTTTTAAGAGCCTGGCAACGAGAGATCTGGATCACGAACAGGCTCATGTTGGCATGTGGGAAAATAATTTTCTAGCCGTTCCGTTAACGGCGTTCACAACCACGCAGCCATTTTAGCCCCCGAAGGGCAGAATGTTAGGATATCCCATCCCTTCATCTCATTTGGAGTATCGTAGTATAGAACTCACAATAGTTTCATTGGGGGGGGGAATTATTAAATTAAATTAGACAATTAAGAGAGAGAGAGAGAGAAAAAAAAAAGATATAGCTATCAGCAGCTTTTCCTTTAAGAAAACTGAACTGTAGAAAAAAAATATTTAGGGGTGTCGAACTCACTGGAAATGTGTCATTTAAAGTTAAAAAAAATCTTTAAATGACACACGTGGCCCGGCCCGACAAGGTCTCATTTATGTCGGATCCAGCCCTCGTAACAAATGAGTTTGACACCTCAATCGCCATCTAACTTTGTTGACAATACCACAATATAATGCGATAGGAATAAAAGCTACAAAAAGGGGCAGGAAACTTCTTTTCTGAGGGCACAAGGTCATGCATTGTGGGATTTGAAGTGGGACGCTGGGCATCAGCCCCAAGGAACTCCTGGCCTTTGGCAATGGCTCCAAACCTGCAGCAGATACTCAAGATACCTGGCGAATGAGCCAAAAATAAAAGAACCAGACACGAAAGATACTGTAAATTCCCTCACTTCCTTTCCCATCCATATGGTGTGATCATAGCCGAACCTGCCTCCGCCTCCTGACATCCAGAGACTTTTCCTTTCGGTCAAATGTCTGGAAGTGGGTTTGTTCAGACAAACATATCTTACAAAAAAATAAATTTTTAACCATTTTTCAGTAACACTGGCATGCTAGCTGATACTGTGCCTGGGCGGTTTGATGCTCCTAACATGTTGTCAAGCATTTAGAACAGGGCTCCCCAAAAGGGATGCCAGCCTCCAGGTGGGACCTGGGGCTCCCCTGGAATTCCAGCTCACTTCCAGACTACAGAGATCAGTTCCCCTGGAGAACGCGGATGCTTTGGAGGGCGGACCCTGTGGCATCGCACCCCTCTGAGGTCCCTGTCCTCCCCGGGCTCCACCCCCAAATCTCCAGGAGTTTCCTAACCAGTAGTTTCCTAACCTAGATCTGGCAACCCTAGCCCCCCCATCCCCAGCTAATGGCCAGGGGGGGGCTGAGCCATCCTACTTCCCCACCTTTTTAAAGCCTGCAGGCACCAGGAGAGGTGCTGGCGGACATCACACTGGGGGGCCCTGGTCTAGAGGGACAAAAGGCTCCTGTGGCCCAGAGGTGGCCTCCAAGGTGCAATTTGCTGACCCCTTACATGCTATGGCTGCGGTGACTCAGAGGTTAAGATGCTGAGCTGCAGACTGGAAGGTCTGTAGTTTGGCAGTTCGAGACCCGAGTGCCGCGTGACAGAGTGAGCGCCCACCTCTGGCCCCAGCTCCTGCCAACCTAGCAGTTTGAAAGCAAGAAACTGCAAGTAGATAAATAGGTACCGCTTCGTTGGGAAGGTAACAGCGTTCCGTGCACCTCGGCGTCTAGTCATGCCGACCACATGACCACAGAAACATCTTCGGACAGCGCTGGCTCTTCGGCTTGGAAATGGAGATGAGCATCGCCCCCTAGAGTCAGATTTGACTGGCTTTCGAGCAAGGGAAACCTTTACCTTTTACATGCTATCCAGGCAGCTTGGTAGCTGCCACCCGATGGTTCCCACAACACTGGAATACCCTTTAAGGTTTTCAGTAGCCCAAACCTTCAAACTCTGACCACACCCATTCAACTCACGTGGGCACATGTAAGCAGCAGAAGACTTGCCTGGAGAATGAGGGATCTCTAGAGAATTACGACAAGCTTGTAAAAGAAGTAAACTGGGGGGGGGGGAGGGGGGTGTAATTGAAATGTTTCTGATTGATATTCACGATGCACAGATTTTCCCTCAATTAAAGTTAATTACCCACAAATGGAACACATAATAATCTGTGTGCTACTGCTTCTTTCTTTCTTTATTAATAATATGCTATTGTGATGTTTAATGTTAAGTTAGAATCCTATCTCCCAAGCTTAGATATCCACTATATGGGCTTTCTGATTAGTTTTAAATTCCAAAAGCTTTTTAACTATGCAGTTTAAATATGTACGCCACATAATAGAGCATAATCGCTCCTTTGGAATCATTAGAACGCATAGTAAATACGATGCAGCCATGACAATAGTTTAAATACACACTCCGATGATAGCTTTCTAACAAGTGGATACTTTGCATTCTATCAGCTAAATGGGCACTTACATATAGATCATAATAATATCTCCTTGACAACAATTAAGGTCTATTGTCTCAATTTATTGGCTCCGGAATCCTCTTGCTTGATTTGGTGCAGGAAACAAAGACAACAAAAATAATGCAAACTGCAAGATGTTGAAATAAATGCTGGAATGAGGGGAAATTCAGTGTTGCTGAAGTGCCACTCACCATTCCTTTGTTCTTCCTCTCATACATCCCCTATGGTGTGGCCATAGACCACTAGAAAGCCCTTCGCAGGGCCCAGATTCATTCCGATGCCACCCGCTGGCAGAATGAGTTTGCTATGCAGCTAAACATCAAGCCACTTAACATTCCGATGGACCGCAATCCCCCCCCCCATGCCAGCCATCTCCATAGTGCTGCCAATGGAAGAGCTGACAGATAAATGGAATCCAGTTCGGCTCTACTGACGGCCAAGATTGTTTTGCTTTACCCGTTTAATTTTACTTTATTCACTGCATTTTTAGCCCACTTTCTCACTGAGGCTCACGGCGGACTATAAAATATAAAACGATCCGACAGCAGAGACCTCTAATGCAGTACCAGGCAGAGGATGATCTATCCGGTATGGTGTTTTTGTGAGTGGTATCCCATCATTCAACGGTAGGCGGTCTTCATGCTTAAAGGATCTATTTTTTCTTTGTTTGCCAGAGCTCCGGGATCCACCAGGAGGAACCAGTTGCAAAACGGCTCCTTCCCGGGGGTTCCCGGGGCCAGATCCCGTCGCAACTGGCTGCCACACACACGAGCCATGTGCCCATGCAAAGGACAAGGACCTGTGCTACCCATGTAAAGGACAAGGACCTGTGTTACTATGCACCGAAGAGTCCAACCACAAAGCCTGCACAAAGACCTCATTATAGGCAAAAGAACATTTTGCTGAGTGCGGAATGGTTATCCCTTCTCATATACTATTTTACACAACAGCGTACATTAGCAATTTAGGGCACATCAATCTCCAGTTCTGACATATTTATTACCTATGTTGTTTTTCCCCCCCAGATGAACTCAAACAGATGATAACCAGAAACCCAGCTTGTCACTCTTTTGATCTGTTAAAAATATATATATCTTCACTAATTTAACAAGACACCCCTATATATACAACTGTGGTACCGGCCACATAGGCCGGATAACGTGTGTGTTGGGGGCTATTTGCGCCGCCACAATTAGAGCCACCAGAACGCGATCACACATGTCGGCAGCACGCCACGGTTCCTTCCCTCCGTGCCTGCGCGTCACCGAGGGGCCGGAGGGAAAAGCCACGTGCTGGCGTGATCACACCGAGGGAGTCCGGAGGCAGCCCATGGCAAACCGTTTGCTAGTACCTTCGAGGAGGTAGCTTTTTATCGTGCATTTTCAGTGGTCCGCCACGCGTTGGCCACGGGTGCGCTCCACTTGCCAGATGTTGCGGTGTGATTGCACCTGGAAAATCTGCCATTCAATCGTGGCTCTCCCACGGCAAATTCGGCGTGTGAACGGGGCCTGTGTTATGTAATTCCATCTCAGCATCTGACAAAATGTGCGTGCACACGAAGGCTCACACCTTGAATAGAACTCTGTTGGTCTTAAAGGTGCCTGACTGGACCATTAACTTTGTTCTGTTGCTTCACACCAATACGGCTGCCCAACCTTGATTACCATTCTTACATATGACATACATAAATAAGATTAGCAGTCTTATGCATGACTGAAGCTCAAAGACTTTGGCCACCCAATGAGTTGGGAGCCCTTACTGGAGAAGACCCTGATGCTGGGAAAGATTGAAAGTCAAAGAAGAAGGGGACGGCAAAGGATGAGATGGTTAGATGGTATCATCGAAGCAACGGACATGAAATCGCGCAAACTCCGGAGGACGATGGAAGACAGGAGGGCCTGGTGGGATGTGGGCCATGGGGTCGTGAAGAGTTGGACTCGACTGTGCGACTGAACAACAACAACAACAGTATGACTTTACTAGAAAGGGGCAGCTTCAGTGAGGTCTTCAAAAATGGGGTCCAGCCCTTGCCAAGATAGGCACGTCCTAGATAACAGGACAGGGGAGGAGGCAAGGTTAATCCCGAGAGCGACTCTGAGGCCACAGTGGACACTTTTCAGAAGAAGGCTGCTCAGGAACCCCTTCCGTCATTTCTTCAACCATACTAACAGGACCATTCATTCTCTGCACAAACTTCAGACAGTAGAAGTTGGTAGTGAGCAGATACACAGGTTCTATTCCACGCCTGCACCTAACAGGCAAGCATCGCCCAGGAAAACAGGATTTATTTGGCAGATGGCTCACATATTTAAGTCTATTTTATGCCGTTTTACTGAGAGACGTTTCAATTTCAACATAAAAAAGGTATTTTTAGAGCCAAGAAAAATGGCGAGGACACGTTTAGATGCTTAATTACCCCATCAAATGCTGAACGGCGCAGCATTGAATACTTTGTAAGTATTCCTTCTACGCTCCTTTGAGCCGCAGGAATCCCATTCCAATCTAATCCCATTAGCTTCCGAAAAACACAGGCCTCTGTGTTCTAAAGCAGTACTCAGAAAGACGATGCCGTTTACATTCCAGAAAGCACTAATCATTAAATGAAATGAATTAATGTAAATCATGGTCTAATGTAATATAGTGGCTACATTTTTACAAAACCCATGCATTTATCTTACTGGGCATATTACACCTGGGACAAACGGCGAGCTGAACTCGTTTGAGAAACTGAGGAAGAGTGAAAACGGAGCCCTAAGCAGCCCGTCGCCCCTCTTTATGCACTGTGGGAAACAGTGTTCCCTCTAAGCTGAGTGAGTGTGACCTCGTTCAGTTTTTTAGCCTCCGGCTCACACATTTTTGTCGCAGCTCAGGAAGGAGGGCTCCATAGCGAACTAATTCATGCGGCAGCCAAATGGCTCGATCACAACTTTAATGCCAGTCACTCACAAAGTAGGGTTTTTGCTCACAAGACCCCACAGCTTAGAGGGAGCACTGGTGGGAAACCGGTGGCATTCCCTGGGCCAGCTACAGTTTGTACCGATTCAGCTCCCATTTCTCCGGAGCTCCAGCAAGGCAGGGAGCCGAGACCTCCACCAATCCACTTTGGGGCTTTTGGAGGGGAGGGAGAAGCAGTTCAGCAAGCTACCACCAGGGGGTGGTGAGAGACTTCATGGAGCACCTTTCCTTTTTTTGAGAAGAAGAAGAGGAGAAGAGATTGGATCTATACCCCATGGCCCTTCACTACCCAAAGGTGTCTCAGAGCGGCTTACAATCTCCTTTCCCTTCCCCTCCCCACAACAGACACCCTGTGATGTCATCCTGTCAAAAAATTTGGATGGGTCCTAAAAAAATCAGATTCATTTAAATTAATTTCCACCCACCAAAAACAAAGCAAAGCAAAACAAAAAACCCGAACGCTAAACCAGTGGGGTAAATGTGGCCTTGAAGGGGAATTTCATGAATCCCTCTGTCCACCCCATCCCTGTCTCTTGTTTGGCAGCTACGTTGTGGGCCACTCTGCCGCCATTTTAATTTCCCAACACAGGCTTCTTTCTCAGGAAACATGGAATTTCCACCACTCGAGGCCAAACCCACGTGAAGGCACCGCTTCCTCCCCTCATGCTGAACCTTCAGGCCCTTTTTCAGCTGAAAAAGTCGCTTACACGGAAGGAAGGGTGTGAGTCACGGATCATGGAGCAGGGACATTTTTCAGAAGACAACCCACCCATTTTGGCTGATCCTGAAATAAAATTCACAACTGCTCGAGGCTGGAAAAGGCCTTATGAGAAATGACCGTGGTTCAGACACTGGATTCCACAAACAACACACTGTGAGATGGTGGCTGCGGATTGTGCCACCAAGATTATCTGAGAGAAAACTGTTTGACTCCAGTCACTGGGCAGACGGACAGGAAGTTTGCCCCTAATTTCCATTCCTCTAGCTATACTTCTACTCCCCCTTAATATTATCGTAAAACAAATTAGGTCACATCTTTGAGGCTCCCTGTAATGTATCAAGCTCCGACCGTGTGCGCGGCTTGGTGACCACGCGGTCACGCGAAGCGGCTGAGCTTCGCTCTCAGGAACAATGGGCCAAGTGTATCCTAGCCAGCTCCAATCAGAGGGCTAGGCTCCAGGCCGAGAGCCTATGGAACTCTCGGCCACTGTAAATAACCTATAACTGGTGTCGGGGGGTGTTTTGGGTGTGGGTTGTTTGCCTTTATAAACCGGCCTGCGAGCCGGTAGTTCTTGTCTTGTTCCGAGCTGAAATAAAGTATGAGAGCTGAAATCCCCAGTGAGTCTCAGTGCTTTTCACTCCCTGAAATACCATATCCATTGACAAGGTAAAAGGAAGAGGGAAACCACTCCTAAAAACTGAATTCCAAAAAATGTTCCACTCCAACTGGCCTGGGTTAGCTTGCCCAGACATGCAATGCCCACACCAGAGAACATTAAAATCAAACAGCTGTGCTTTCCTCTCCCCAAGACCATGCCGACCTCGTCTTATTTTGGATGCCTGACTGCTGAGAAATGAATCAAAGCACACAAGCAAGAAGCAGCTCACTGTGGTACATTGGTGGGGGGGAGAGGCATTTTTCATGTTGTTGTTGTTGTTCAGTCGCACAGTCGGGTCCGACTCTTTGCGACCCCATGGACCAGCTCCCGCCAGGCCTTCCGGTCTTCCGCCGTCCTCTGAAGTTTGCTCAACTTCATGTTCGTTGCATCTATGACACTGTCTAACCATCTCATCCTTTGCCGTCCCCGTCTTCTTTGACCTTCAATCTTTCCCAGCATCAGGGTCTTCTCCTCCAGTGAGTGCTCCCTTCTCATTGGGTGGCCAAAGTATTTGAGCTTCAATTTCATTATCTGGCCTTCCAGGGAACAGTCAGGGTGGATTTCTTTTAGGATTGACTGATTTGATCTTCTTGCAGTCCAAGGGACTCTCAAGAGTCTTCTCCAGCACCATAGTCCAAAAGAATCTATTCTTCGGCGCTCGGCCTTCCTTATAGTCCAACTCTCGCAGCCATACATGACTACTGGGAATACCATTGCTCTGACCATGCGGACATTTTTCATGATCAGGGAGTTTTTCACACAGGGGTACTGGCTTGTGCAGTTTCCCCGGTGTTTCCACACAGTAGGTTTCCCCAAGAGTTTTATCCTTTTGTTTGTTTTAAAGTGGAGATTGAAGACCATTATATTGACATAGCAACATATGCACCTGGTTCTCTGAATTATTTAAAATTTTAATTGATTCATTTGAACCCCACTTTTCTGCCCAATGGGGACCCAAAGCATCTTACCTCGTTCTCCTCACAATAACCCTGTAAGGTAGGTTAGGCTGAGAGAATGTGACTGACTCAAGATCGTCCAGCGATCTTCCATGGCATGAGTGGGGATTCGAACCTGGAGCTCCCAGATACTAGTCCAACACTCTGTACCACTACATGACACTGGCTGTCACATTACCACCTTTAATTTTTTAAAAAAGTGGTCTCACTCTAGACCGTTTCATTGCCTTTTGCCTTATACCTCTGCAACAGAAAGGGCCAGACGTGCTCAGGAAGGAAACTAAGAATTCAAGGAAACTGATACACATATTGGTATAATGGTATATCACTATTAAGTCACCAAGAAAGACAAAAGCCACTGACAGGGAGAGGGGATTGCTGTTGTGGAGAAATGGCTGCCAGGTGGGTGGGACCTGGAAAATTCAATATTTCCCATCCACATGGCAGCCCTCCAGGCTGTGCTGCAATCTTTCCTAAAACTCTGGCGCACAGCATGTTTGGGGAAGGTTGCAGAAAAGCTGCGGAAACCCCAGGGGGGGTTCATGAAAGGACTGCAATGTTGTGGGGAAGCGGAGAAAACCCCAGTCAAATTACCTCAGGAAGGATTCACTTTTTGTTTAGTTATGACCAGGGGTTATTCCGTAGAAAAAGAGGTGCAGGAGCTCATTAGCATAACTCATTAGCATAACTCATTTGCATACGCCACACCCCCTGACATCACCGGAAGTGTGTCAGAAGGCAACACCCACCGCTCAGGCTCCACTGGACTGTTTTGGATTGCTAGCTATTGGGGGGGGGACGGAACGTGCAGATCCGCCCTCACAGGGGAGGGAGAGCTTGTACCTGAAGGTGGGCGGGGGGGGGGCGGCTTTGCAACTTACCTGGCTGCTTCTTGCTCCTCGTGGCCCGACTAAGGGCTGCTGAGAGCAGGGGGCGGGGCTTGTTGCATGTGCCCGCCCCCTGGGCTCCTTACTGCAGGAGCTCTGCTCCTGTGCGCTCCTGCAGGAAATGACCCCTGGTTATGACTGGTAGTATGCCAATCCATGTCTCTAATGTTGGGAAACCTTTTACCAGGAATGGTACCAATCCCCACGTGAGACATCGTGGGACAAACCTTCC
>NW_015163164.1:181684-188437 GCF_001447785.1 Gekko japonicus
GACCCACCTCTTTCCCCCCTACTTCTCCTCAGCTTCTATCTCTTCTGCCAGGAACTGTCTCAGATCAAGAACTTCGCTTTCGTGGCCCTTGGCCGCGAGCTCAGACAGGGCTGAGATCTAACGGATCTTAGATCTAACGGATTTCGCAGAGAAAAGAGGAGGGAAGGGAAAGGGTTGCTTCCTTTGCGGACTCAGACAAGCCCCATTTTACTGCCAAGCAAGTGCAGTTTTAAAAGACTTAAGTGTGTCACGCTATGCGAGAGCACCCTACAGCTGGATGGGAAATTGTCAGACTATTTTTTTTAAAAAGCTGCTCAATTAAAAAAGAAAAAAGAAAAATAGAAGATGATGGAACTTTTGAGAAGAATGGACAATGTATGTTAATTGTGCTGACAATGTAAGGCATTTCCTTTCAATGGAGTTAATTTAGTGACATCTGTTCACGGCCACGAGAATAAAAGGGACTATTTAAGATGAAGCCGTCAGCAAGAAACCATTTTAACACTGCCCGGTTCTGAGGCGCCTCTTCCGGCCACGCGATCCACCAGAGAACGGGAACAAAACCACCTGATGCACTGCGGGCTTTGCAGACACGCAACACAGAGGCACGACACGCAAACTGTGCCAAACTTCAAGCTCAAAGGCACAATTAAAACCAATGCAACCCCCCCCCCAAAAAAAATACTTATCTCTTTTTGACAGAAGGTAGGATTTGGGTCAGTTGCTGGAGTGAGACTCAGAAGGTAGAGGAGAAACTGGGGCTGGTGGGGGAAGAAGGGGAGGGAAGAAAATGTCTGGAAAGAGCAGGCCCCCCAAAACTTTTTGAGCCTGCAGGCACCTTCAGAATTCTGACACAGTATGAAGGGATCAGCCACAAAATGGCAGCTGTCATAAAATGGCTGATGCAGAAGGTGGAGCCAGCCACAAAATGGCTGCCACAGCTGACCTTCAGTCACACTGTGAAGATCCTGGTGCTGTGGTGGTGGCACTGGCAGCTGCTGCCAAAGCAACTTTTTAAAAAATCTGCAGTCAATCAAACCTCCAATGGCCAATCAGAAGCCCTGCTGGGTAAAAGCCCCACTTGGCCACACCCAATTTCTAAAAACACGAGGAAAGGTGCTGGTGGGCTTTAATCTACAAAGCACATGAAGGATCTCTGCTCCCTCTGGTTCATAAGCGCTAGATAAACTAATTGATACACATTCTTTTTCAGATTCTGTACTCTACGGCATGTATATATACCTACCCCTCAGCTGGATCCAGTAGAAAGCATGGAACTAAATACAAGTCCCTGCAGTTCTGCTGTTATCTTCCTGCAGAAGGCAAATGGTTGAGAATTTGGCAACTCAAAATATCCTGATGTGGACCCTCGAACATGTATTAAAAGGTCCTTTTATGACTCGATGCACTTTGCAAAGGTGCTCTTCACTTATCTGAGTAACACCTCCTCCCGTCCCTCTTGAAGTGTCGAGTTCCGACACTGAAAAAGGTCACGAAAGATAAGCCGCCACAGTCTTCTCGAGGAAGACCGCACCCTTTAATTCTCTCCCAGCCTACTTCAGAATTAGCTCCTTCTCTGTTTATCAGAAAACAGGCAAATTTTTCAATTAAAAACTTCCACAGACTGCATATTGAAGTCAAATATGTTTAAGTAATTAATTTATACGAATCACACACCCCTCCTTAACAACAAACACTGTTCCGGCAGCCAAAAAGAAACATTTCCCAGGAGCCAGGATCAATTTTGTTTTCAGAAGATGGGACCACCTGCAACTTTCTAAGCTCTCCATCTTTCCCCACTTTTATTTGCATGATTATTGGGGGAATAAACTCACCCAGTAATGGGAAGTTACCCAGAAAGCAAACCAAGAAGAACTCAGGAGGTTCCACATGAATAATTAGACTACAGCCTCGTTTCAGAGGCTAGCTGTTTCGATCTGCAGTAGAACAGGTGTCCAGCAGCCCTTTAAAAATCAACAAGATTTGCGGGTTATAGGTTTTGAGAGTCAAAGGAGTTTATACCCCCCAAAATCTTGTTGGTCAAGGAGCCCTGACTTTCAAAAGCTTATACCCCCAAAATATCTTGTTGGTTTCTAAGGTGCAACTGGACTCCAGTTTAGCTGTTGGACCACAACCTGGATCTACCTCTTCCAGCACAATATTCTCAAACCATATTCTACGGACACTGTCCATTCTGGCTCTGAACAAATTGCTGAGCGGTCGGGTTAGAACGGATAAAAGGAAGTACTCCTTCACCCAAAGAGTGATGAACACATGGAATTCACTGCCACAGGAAGTGGTGGTGGCTACAAGCATGGATGGCTTCAAGAGGGAATTGGATAAGCATATGGAGCAGAGGTCCATCAGTGGCTATTAGCCACAAGGTACGGATAGGGTCTCTGGGGCAAGTGATGCTCTGTCTTCTTGGTGCTTGGGGGGGGGGGGTCAACAGTGGGAGGGCTTCTAGTGTCCTGGCCCCACTGGTGGACCTCCTGATGGCACCTGGTATTTTTGGCCCCTGTGTGACAGAGTGTTGGACTGGATGGGCCTTTGGCCTGATCCAACATTGGCGTCTCTTATGTTCTTATGACGTAGGTGGGGCTGAGAGAGCTCTGACAGAAACTGCACTTTTCCAAGAACAGCTCTGACAGAACTATGGCTTGCCCCAGGTCATCCAGCAGCTGCGAGTGGAGGAGCGGGGAATCAAACCCGGTTCTCCCAGATTAGAGTCCGCGCACTTAACCACTGGATAAGCCAGCCTCTCTGCAGGAGATCCCTCAAACAGGTATGCTTGTGTGGGGGGGGATGTTGGGGTTTCGAGGCAGTCTGGTGCAGCCGCTGCCTCCAACCCGACCCCCTCCTCTCGTGAAAGCTGCAGAACTCCAGCTGCCGAGGCACGCCGTACCTGCTTCAAGGGCATTCGTCAGGGCCGACAGCCTGCCTGAAATCTGGCTGCGAGTGGAGTCTCTTTGCATCTCCCAATTCATCTCCCCTGCCAATGAGAGATGCTGAAAGCCTTCCAAATGGAAGCTTAGATCCGACATGACGAGCAGGACGGATCTGTGTTGGAACATTTCAGAGGCGCTCTTAGAGAGCCTGTCACCCTCTATAGACATTACTGGAGAAACGGAGGGGGGAGGAGAGAGGAGGAAAGATACTCGGCAGACGCTTCCAGTGCAATTTGCGGAGGGGGGTGGGAGCACACGGGAGTGCTCGGAGGGGGCGGAAGAGAATGCCCGTCGTTCACAAGACAGTTGTAAACAGATGATAATCATCACGCCGAATAATACCGCAAGGTGCAAATTACTCGGATTTCTCATGAAGAAGCCAAGTGGGTCGGGATTATTATGTGAAGGGACAATTTCTTACCTGAAAATTAGGTTTCCTCGGCTCAGATCTGCATGTCTGTCGTGATGCCTTACTCATTCCATCGGCTGCCATTCAGAAAATGAAGAAACTGCTAATAGGGAGGCCGGGCGGTCTCACGTTCGCCCTCCCCCCTCCAGAGCCGACTAGCAACATCTCTCTCGGCTAAAAGCAGGCAGCAGACCTGGGGGCCATCGCGCGTCCATAGTCCCAAGGCTCAAGGAGACAGCCGGGCTGCTGGAGGCAAGAGGGCTGGGTACGGACAGACGTGCACCCCAAATCCTCAGCTTCATCCACATGCAGACTGGCCAACCTCAGTCCACCAAACCAGGCCCCAATCTGGCCCCCTGTGAGTTCAAATCCCCCCATGATGTGCACAGAACATCCAATTTGCTTCTTGTGCAAGAAGGTACATGCCCAGGTGAGCCGGATCTTCTCAGATCTCGGGCGCTAAGCAGGGCCAGCCCTGGTGAGTACCTGGATGGGAGACCACCAAGGAACACGAGGGTCATGATGCAAAGGGTGTGGTCAGACGGCGTGTGCTGGGCGGGGCTTAAATTGCTCCAGCCCTGACACGTTTTTTTTTAACCTGGAGAATCACGATCACACTCACCTCCTTGCTCCGGACCACTGCGCAGCCACATCGCTCCCCGCCGTCCACACGCGGGAGCGTGTGTCGGTGTTGTTTCTCTCTCTTGCTCAGTTTGGGCATGCACACAGGCAGCCATCTGTGGAACTAAAATTTCCGCGCGTGCACAAAAGAGCGATTTCCACTTCAACCCGACTGCTGTAACACTTCCCTTTAAACTTTAAAGGAACACTTCCCTTTTAACGTTTACCCCGAAAATGGCCTCTGTGAGATCCCGAACTCGTCTAAACGCTAAAACTAGGCACCGTTTAAACATTGTTTTTAATAACGCAGTGGCGGAGCTCCGCCTATGCGCACACCGCCAACGCTTGGGGGAAAAAATGGCGGGCAAAAAGCAGAAGCCTTGGGCAGCTTTCGAGCGGGGAGCGGGGTTAAACCAGAAGTGGCTCGACACCGGAGGCGTGATCAGACATCAGAAAAGTGCAGCTGGAACCGGAGAATCAGGAAAACACCACTTGGGGACCTGGTATCAAAATACTCTGGGTTAAAGCAGTTTTGAGCCGGAAAGCAACGGCTGGGGACGGGAGGCAGATGTTGACTGTGTGATCGCGCAGATAAAATCCGTTTCTGAGGCGGGCCGAAAGCGGACTAAATGGCCCGTCTGACTGCACCCAAAGCCGTTACACAGGCAATGGCAAACCACCTCTGTTCATTGTCAGCTAGGCCTTTCTTAAGCCCTGGCTGCCATGGGAGTGGGGTGACTCTGGAATGTTTGGTTTCATTTCTGCCGTGTCTTCCGTGTTTCCATTATCTCTGTGTGACCTTCAGTGCCTGGGGTAGTGTTTCTCCTGGGGGAATTATAGCCCGTTACTTTGGCGGTCTTCTATGTGATCCCTGATTGGCCCTGGGTCATCAGGGGGCCTCCTTGAATGACGCCTATCTGCTTACTGCCCGGGCTTTTCTCCAGTTCTAACACGAGATGGTTAAGAGATCTGCATACCCTCAATGTCTCAATACACTTCCCTTCTTTGAATGAGAGCTGTTGGGAACGGATTGCTGCAGGAGACTGACATTCGTCTCTTACCAGGAGTTGATTGTGACTCGACAGCCTTGGTCTGGATGGCGCAGGCGAGCCTGAAACCAGACCTTGGGAGCTAAGCAGGTTCAGCCCTGGTGAGTACTTGGATGGGAGACCTCGAAGGACACATCCGGGGCAACGGCAAATCACCTCGGCTTGTCTCTTGCCTGGAAAGCCCAACAGGGCTTTCGTAAGTCAGCCTGTGCTTGCTGGCCCTTCCCACCCCCATAAGAAGGCCTACAAAGTGGCCTGTAGCTGCTTTAACCTCATCAACTGACATAAAATCAATCACTATGAATGCTGTCTTTGCAGGTGAAGGAAACACATAGTTCATCCGCAGAGCAGGAGGTCCCAGGTTCAATCCCCAGCATCTCCAGTTAGAAGGATCAGACAGTGGGTGATTTGAAAGACCTCTGCCTGAGACCCTGCAGGAGCTAAGACCCATGGTCTGACTCAGAGGGCGGCAACCTCGTATGTCCACCAGGAATACTCTGGCCCCGGTGCCTAAACTGCTAGTCCAGCTGCTGAACTCTCTCAACACCTCCTGCCTCACAAGGCGCCTGTTGTGGGGAGAGGAAGGAAAAGGCCGTTGTAAGCAGTCCTCCCTCTAAGCTGAGTGAGTGTGAGCTAGCTCACAGGGATTTTTTTTTGCCTCCGACTCACACGTTTTTGCCTTCGCTCAGGAAGGGATGGCTCCAGAGCAAACTGATTTACGCAGTAGCCAAATCACTTGCTCACAAGTGTGATGCCAGTAGCTCACAAAATAGACGTTTTGCTCACAAGACTCCACAGCTTAGAGGGAGCATTGATTGAAAGCCGCTTTGAGACTCCTCAGGCGACAGAAAAGCGGGGTCTAAAAACCCACTCTTCTTCTGAGTCACCAAAGGGAAGATTTCACGTCCATGCACTGGAAGTCCCCAGCAGTCAGGATCATGCGACGGCACTCACAACATTTCAGACAGGTGCAAAATCTTTTCCCGTCTTCACTGAGCCTCACAATTGTGTGATCTGGGAGCTTGCAAACATTGGGAAGCAAAGGAGGATGAGAACGGGGCAACAAAGCAGGGTGGAAAGCAGGCCTATAGCCAGGATTTTTTAAGTCTGGGCAGGGCACTTTTTGTAGAAAAAGCCCAACAGGAACTCATTAGCATAATAGGCCACACCCAACAGCAGAAACTCATTAGCATATTAGGCCACACCCCTGAAAGCACAGCTCATTAGCACATTAGGCCGCACCCCCATGTTACCAGAAGTGTGGTTATCCAGCCACACCCACCTTTTGACCAACAGGAACTCATTAGCATAATAGGCCACACCCAACAGCAGAAACTCATTAGCATATTAGGCCACACCCCTGAAAGCACAGCTCATTAGCACATTAGGCCGCACCCCCATGTTACCAGAAGTGTGGTTATCCAGCCACACCCACCTTTTGCTTGTTATTCTTTCTCTTTTTTTGAGCCCTCGGAGGGGATTTTTTATTGATTTTTTAAACTACAAAAAACTACAACAGAAAAGGGGGTAAGGGAACTATATATATGGGAGAAAGTAAAGTACCCACTACTAACTAAAAACCCAAGAGAGGAGACCCTCCAACTAGCTTTAAAACATCAAGTCTTATCATCGTTATTCTTTTTATGAACTGAGTCAAACCCTTTGAAAAAGAAAACCTTTTACCCTCCAAGTTTAGATTTAACTGCCCAATAACAGTATCCCCAAT
>NW_015163164.1:189719-198424 GCF_001447785.1 Gekko japonicus
GCGGCTATTGTACTTTGGTCACATGACGAGAAGACAAAGAATCCTTGGAAAAGACAACAATCCAAGGAAAAATGGAAGGCAGCAGGAAAGAAGGAAGACCCAACAGGAGATGGATGGACTCTGTCAAGGGAGCCATAAAGGCCCTCCCCGCTTGCAAGACCCAAGAGAGGCAACGTTAATGATAGGGCACTTTGGAGGTCATTAAGAGCTTGGGGCTCTTTAGCTTGGAGAAACGACGGCTGAGGGGTGACATGATCGAGGTTTATAAGATTATGCATGGGACAGAGCAGGTCGAGAAAGAAGTACTTTTCTCCCTTTCTCACAATACAAGAACTCTTGGGCACTCCATGAAATTGCTGAGCGGTCGGGTTAGAAGTTCTTCACCTCCCCTGATAGGACATGGTCTTCAAACCCCTCACCAGCTTTGCTGCCCTATGCCGGACTCCTTCCAGCTTATTAACACCCTTTCTAAACTGTGGCACCCAAAACTGAACTCAGTACTCCATGTGAGGTCTAACCAAAGCATTGTGCAGCGGCACCTATACTTTGTGGGACCATGACACTACACTTTAGCTAATGCAGCCTTAATCACATGAGCCTTTATTTACTGCCACATCACACACCACTAGAGCCCTCCAGATCTTTTTCACAGGTGCTACTTCCCAGCCAGGTTTCACCTATCCCATATCTAACTCTGCAGATGAGGGCCACACTGACACTAAACAGGTTTTCCTGCAAGCTTGGGGGAACCCCCCCTCCAGATTTGCAAAAAAATAAAATAAATCTTAATACTTAAAAAGAACTTGGGGGCGGTTGCTAAAGTCCCTCCAAAATAAAATAGTGTTGTCTGCATTTACTGTAAATCTGGAGGAGGAGGAGAATATCCGTTCTAACCCGACTGCTCAGCAGTTTTATGGAGTGCCCACGAGGTCTTTGTGCAGCGGCACCTATACCTTGTGGGACCATGAAACTACACTTTAGCTAGTGCAGCCTGAATCACATGAGCCTTTATTTACTGCCACATCACACACCACTTGTTGTTAGCCCTCCAAATCTTTTTCACAGGTGCTACTTCCCAGTCAGGTTTCACCTATCCCATATCTAAATCTGCAGATGAGGGCCACACTGACACTAAGCAGGTTTTCCTGCAAGCTTGGGGGAACCCCCCCTCCAGATTTGCAAAAAAATAAAATAAATCTTAATACTTAAAAAGAACTTGGGGCGGCAGCTAAAGTCCCTCCAAAATAAAATAGTGTTGTCTGCATTTACTGTAAATCTGGAGGAGGAGAAGAAGAGATTGGATTTATACCCTACCCTTCACTACTCAACGGAGTCTCAGAGCGGCTTACAAACTCCTCTGCCTTCCCCTCGCCACAACAGACACCCTGTGAGGGCGGTGGGGCTGAGAGAGCTCTTTTGAGAACTGTCCTTGAGAGAACAGCTCTGAGAGAACTATGGCTTGCCCAAGGTCATTCAGCAGCTGCAAGTGGAGGAGTGGGGAATCAAACCCAGTTCTCCCAGATTAGAGTCCAGTCCGCACACTTAATCACTACCCCAAACAGATGCAGGGAGCCACTCCAAGCCCTATTAAGCTCCATTTTATTTGCCTGGGCCCAATTCTCCATCCTATCCAAGTCAAGCTGCATCTTTTTCCCAGGGCTATTTTTGGGCAGGAACGCACAGGAACGGAGTTCCGGCTGGCTCCTAAGTTGGCCACGCCCAGCAGGAACTCATTAGCATAATAGGCCACACCCAACAGCAGAAACCCATTAGGATTGGCTACATTTGGGGTGTGTGGCCTAACATGCAAAGGAGTTCCTGCTACAAAAAAAGGCCCTGGGTTTTGACAACAGAAAAGGTAAACAGAATAACAAGCAATAGGTGGGTGTGGCTGGATAACCACACTTCTAGTAACATGGGGGTGTGGCCTAATGTGCTAATGAGCTGTGCTGGCAGGGGTGTGGCCTAATATGCTAATGAGTTTCTGGTGTTGGGTGTGGCCTATTATGCTAATTAGTTCCTGCTGGGCTTTTTCTACAAAAAGAGCCCTTCCTACCCTCCAGCAACCCCCAGTTTAGTGCCATCCACAGATTTGATGAGCACATCCTGAACGGCCTCATCTAAGCCATTGCTGCCCCGCCCCCATTTCCTCCTCTCCGGCCCACTCTGTGCAGGACCCGTATTCTGCATAAGCACGGCCCGGGCACATTGGCATTAATCCGCATACCCTTTTCCCCGCCGCGATTGTCCATTACCAATATCAAGCCATATCAAGTTCAGATTTATGATCCTTCAGCCGTGTTGTGATTAGGTGCCATCCCTGTCTTTCTGTTCCTCTTGATATTGATAGATAATACTCTGTGGCCATGCATCGTCTGCCCTTTCAAAGGTTACAGCCAGTAGATATTCCAAATCAATATGGATCTTATCTGTCACAAACCACCAGAAAAACGCAGTCAACGAGATTCACAATACAGGCAGACAGACCAAACGGGAGCCGTCGGGGCGGGTGGAGGGAAACCGAAGTTTGCACAACATGGCAGTTCTGTTGGGAACAAGCCTCATTGCCTAGCCGGCATTTTTGCCTCCAGCTGGAAGAAAAGCGGCACATTTCATATGGGCCGACAAACGCGTGTCCTTTGCCGGCATTAAAAGAAGAAGCGGTGTGGATTTTAACCTTCTATTCATAACCGTCACACTATTTCCAAGGTTAGGCAGGGTCCTGCAGAAGAGTGAGTGAGCGTAAGAGGGAAAGCGAGAGAGATTTCCCCGTTTCAGAACTCATCTTTCCTTCCATTTTACATGTTCAGTGTGTGTGTGTGTGTGGGGGAAGGCCATGAAGGGAAGAGACGACGTTCCTGCCATAGCTGTGTATCACACTCCCTTCTGCCCCTGGTAAAGACCCCATTTTTTAAAAAAATGGCACATACTAAGCGGCATCTTTCCAGGGACAAAAAGCAGGGATTGTCTGTGGATGTGGCTTCAAACCATTTCATTTATTTATTTCATAATATTTATGAGTCACCTAATCCCTACAAATGTGGGGCTCTAGGCAATGGACAAATGTAAAACTATTAATATCATAAAACCATACTCAACATATTATAGGTAAGAGGTAAAGGTTTCCCTTGCTCGAAAGCCAGTTGAATCCGGCTCTAGGGGCTCATCTTTGTTTCAAAGCCGAAGAGTCAGCACTGTCCGAAGACATTTTCCGTGGTCATGTGGCCGGCATGACTAGACGCCGAGGCGCACGGGACCCTGTTACTTTCCCACTGAAGTGGTGCCTATTTATCTACTTGCAGTTTCTTGCTTTCGAACTGCTAGGTTGGCAGGAGCTGGAACTAGAGACGGGAGCTCCCTCCGTCATGCGGCACACTCGGGTCTCGAACTGCTGAACTACCGACCTTCCATTCTGCAGTTCAGCGTCTTAACCACTCGAGCCACCGCAGTTCCTCCAATATATTATACACAGTGGCATATTATAACAAGTGGTGAATTTGTGTTTCTGTGAGTGCTTCGTGGGCACAGGGAGGGAATAACTCACAAGGGATAGGAGAGTCAGGCAGGGCAGGGCACCGGCCGTGATGTCCTCAAACGAACGCCTGGTGGGACCACCTCTGCCTTACAGGCCTGTGGAATGGCATAAGATCCCGCAGAGCCCTGCTGTTAAGAGGCAGAGAGGTCCATCAAGTCGGGGCCCGGGGCGAGAAGGCCATAGCTCTGGCTGAGGTCAGCCAGATCTCTCTAGGGTCGGTGACCACCAGTAAGTTATTCTGTGAAGAGCGCAATACTCTCCTGGGGGTATAAACCATGAGTCAGACCCCCCCACACACTCCCTTGCCCAGAAAGGGCCTGCCAGAGCATTGTAAGAACATAAGAGCCCTGCTGGATCAAGGTCCATCTGGTCCAACATCCTTCTCACACAGTGGCCAACCAAATCCTCTGGATGACCAACAACAGGGCACAGAGGCCGAGGCCTTCCCCTGCTTCCTGGTTCTGAGATTCAGAGGTTTACTGCCTCTGAACATGGGGGTTCCCTTCAGTCACCACTGATAGACCTCACCTCCTCTCGATCCACTTGAACTCCTCCATCGAACCCCACCGTTGGTTAAGAGTGAACCTAACTCTACCAACAGGAGTCTGAGGCGAACCTTGAACCTTTGGTGTTCATCGACATCCTGGATCTTACCCACGGCCGACACGACCCCCGCCTACAACCCAAAGGTAACACGTTGTCTGTGCCTGTGGCCATCGTGATATATCCCCTCTGGCAGTGAGTTCCACACTTCAATTCCTCGAGTAGGGAAGTGTTTCCTTTTGTCCATCCTGAATCTACTGCCCGTCAGTGTCACTGAATGCCCCTGAGCTCTAGTATTTAAATTGCAGCACAGCTGTGTCTATGTGGACTAACACAGAAGGTTGCTGAGATACACAAGCCACCGGCAGGAAGAGCAGAACTCCTGCTGTTGGGGAGAGACCCATCCAGGGCTGGAGAAGAGGGAGGGGCCACGGATCAGTGGCCGAGCATCTGCTTGGCAAGCAGAAGGCCCCATCTTCGATCCCCCGATGTCTCCAGCCAAAGGAGCTGGTAGTTGATGTGGAAAACCTTTGCCCAAGACCAGTGTTCCCTCTGAAAAGGATATTATAGCATTGGAGAAAGTGATAAAAGGGTTGGAACACTTTCCCTATGAAGACAGGTTAAAACACTTGGGGGTCTTTAGCTTGGAGAAACGATGGCTGAGAGGGGACATGATAGAGGTTTGTAAGAAGAGACGATGACTGAGGGGGGACATGATCGAGGTTTGTAAGAAGAAACAATGGCTGAGGGGGGAGACGATTGAGGTTTACAAGATTATGCATGGGATAGAGCAGGTCGAGGAAGAAGTACTTTCCTCCCTTTCTCACAATACAAGAACTCGTGGGCACTCCATGAAATTGCTGAGCGGTCGGGTTAGAACCGATAAAAGGAAGTCCTTCTTCACCCAAAGAGTGATTAACACATGGAATTCACTGCCACAAGAGGTGGCGGCGGCTACAAGCATGGACGGCTTCAAAAGGGAATTGGATAAGCATATGGAGCAGAGGTCCATCAGTGGTTATATAGCCCCCATTCCCCACTTCTGGCTGCAGCTTATAAGAGGGAATTGGATGAAGATATGGAGTAGAGCTCCATCAGTGGCTATTAGCCACAAGGTATAGATACGAACTCTCAGTCTGGGGCAAGGGATGCTCTGTCTTCTTGGTGCTTGGGGGGGGGCAACAGTGGCCCCACTGCTGGACATCCTGATGCCCCCTGGTATTTGTGGGCATTGGCCTGATCTTATGTTCTTATGACCCTGGAGAGCCACTGCCAGTCCAAGTAGACAATTGTGATGGGCCAATGGAATTGAGGTGTCTCATCTTCTGGATGGGACAGCACTCTCACTAAAGGAGCAGGCTTGTAGCAAAGGGGCACTGCTAGACCTGGGCAGCCTGCTCAATGAGCAGGTGGCAGCAGGTGCCTTTCACCAGCTGTGGCCTTTCCTGGGCAATAGAGGTCTTGCCATTGTGCCACATGCCTGGTAACATCTGGATTAGACTACTGCAATGTGTTCTGTGTGGAGCTGCCCTTGAAGAGTTTTCAGAAGCTACAAGCTGGTACAGAAAGCTGCAGCCAGAAGTGGGGAATGGGGGCTATATAATTCCAGTCTTGTACCACCTACGCTGGCTGCCAATCAGCTTCTGGATGCAATCCAAAGTGCTGGTACTGACCTTTAAAAGCTCCATATGGCTTGGGTCCAGCATACCCTTAAGGACTGTCTACTCCCACAGGGTGCTACCTGAGCCCTGCAGTCGTCCTCCAGGGGCCTTCATCATTTGGGTTCCTTCACCATCTGAGGCTCGATGGGTGCCAACCTGAGAAAGGGCCCGGGCAGATTCCTCTTTCCCCCTCAAACACTCTCTTCTGTCGGCAGGTGAAGACGTCGCCATTTTGTGTGGGGTTCTCTCACTGGCCCTCATTGCTGCTTACGTTGTTTTGTGTTCTTTAAGTGTTTTGTTCTAACTGCTGTTTTTGATTATTTTGTATTTTAAAGGTGTGTTTTAATGGTTTCTATCGTTTGCTGTCTAAGCTGGATGGAAAGGCATGAGAGCCAGTTTGGTGTAGTGGTTAAGTGCAGGCGGACTCTGACCTGGGAGAACCAGGTTTGATTCCCCACTCCTCCACTTGCACCTGACTGGATGACCTTGGGCAAGCCGTAGTTCTGTCAGAGCTGTTCTTGAAAGAGCAGCTCTCGAAAGGGCTCTCTCAGCCCCGCCTACGTCACAGGGTGTCTGTTGTGGGGAGGGGAAGGGAAAGGAGTTTATAAGCTGCTCTAAGACTCCTTTGGGTAGTGAAGGGTGGGGTATAAATCCAATCCCCTCCTCCTCCCTCGGTATTGAAACCCAGTCTGGTGTCGTGGTTAAGTGTGCGGTCTCTAGTCTGGGAGAACCGGGGTTGATTCCCCACTCCTCCCCCTTGCACCTGCTGGATGACCTTGGGCAAGCTGTAGTTCTGTCAGAGCTGTTCTTGAAAGAGCAGCTCTCGAAAGGGCTCTCTCAGCCCCGCCTACCTCACAGGGTGTCTGTTGTGGGGAGGGGAAGGGGAAGGAGTTTGTAAGCCGCTCTGAGACTCCGTGGGAAGGGCGGGGTATAAATCCAATCTCCTCCTCCTCCTTCAATTTTTAAAAGAAATAAATAAGCAGCGCTTGAGCTGGCTGAAGCACGTTGCTAGCCAAATATGTGCCAAGCGGAGTTGGCTCAAGGCACTGCAGCTGGCACAATTTTGCTAATACAGAGTGAAGACTTCAGCAATTCCCTTTCGTAGAACGCTCACCACAACATGCACCCGTCAGCTGGTGGACTCCAAAGGCTGCTCCAAGGAGTAAGAGTGACGCCCCACAAACAACAGAAGCAAAAATGAGGATGCGGAGGAAGGGGCCACACCTTTTAAGGACTCCCACAGGATTATTATTGGAGCAGGCCCCAATCTCCCCCCCCCCAATGATTCCATCCAACACAGAAGGCTGGCCCCAATCCCACCTCCCTCGAGACATGCAGGACTCCAGATTATCTCCCTGGGACCTTACAAAACATCGGCCCTCCATGTGGTGTATGCCCCTCTACACTGAACACAGAAACCCTTGAGACATGGCCTGTCTGAGGCGCTTAAAAAAGCTTCCGCTCTCCTGGCTTCCTGCAAACTCTGGAAAAATTGGATTATTCAAGAGGGTTTTTCTACGCAGGCAATTGAGTAGCACTGTTACAAAAGACTTAACAGAAGTTACTTGGATAAATTATCCCAGACTGTGGTCTGCACTAGCAGTTTGCTGTGGGTTGGATCCCGTTGTTTTACATCGTTTAATGTGTCATGCTAATACTTTACGCTTCGCTTTAGTTCTGTTTGTTTAGCCTTCCGGTTGCTTCAACAACCCCGACCTGTTTTCACTGCTTATTGAGTGTCCCGTCCTGTCGACTGTGCCGATTCACTCTGTGTCATCTGGCTGGAGTCCCAGGAGGAAAGGCGGGGTGATAAGTGACATAAACAAATAAATCATTGCCTCAGGGAACAAACTGAGAATCCAGTGGCACCTTTAAGACCAACAAAGGTTTATTCAAGGTATAAGCTTTCGTGTGCATGTGTGCCACTGGATTCTCAGTTTGTTCTACTTCTTCAGACCAGCACGGCTGGCCATCTGGATCTATTGTAGCCTCAGGAATAGCCTCGGCAGCAGCATCTAACCCAGTCTGATGTAGTGGTTAAGTGCGCAGACTCTAATCTGGGAGAACCAGGTTTGATTCCCCACTTCTCCATTTGTAGCTGTTGGATGACCTTGGGCAAGCCATAGTTCTGTCAGAGCTGTTCTTGAAAAAGAGCCGTTTCTTCCAGAGCTCTCTCAGCCCCACCTACCTCACAGGGTGTCTGTTGTGGGGAGGGGAGGGGGAAGGAGTTTGTAAGCCGCTCCGAGACTCCTTTGGGTAGTGAAGGGCGGGGTAGAAATCCAATCTCTTCTCTTCTTCTCGTGGAGATCTGTCTGGCACATCTTAAGAGAGGCCGGCTGTGGAATCAGAAGGCATCTACTGAGGCCAGATCCTGAAGAAGAGGCACCAGAGGGGGAACTGGGTTGAAGCTGGCTCAGCTGGCACATTAGGGAACACTCAGCTAGCACGGGAGGCCTCTTCCTTGCCTCCACCATAAGGCAGGCTTGTTACCTGTGCCCTGTCACCGCACTCTACAGCCCAGCACAGGGCACGACTGGATCGAATCCTAAGCCAGGAGACCTGGGTGCTTGCAAGAGCCAAAGGCCCCTGGATGCACACAGAATCCATCCGACAGCCAGTCCCAGCTGGGTTGCGTTAGCAACCGGAGGCTGTTTGGTGGCAGGGCTCCTGCAGGTGAGGGCTGGTGGGGAGAGATGCCATTTGCGCAGACAGACAATAAGAGCATGCAGCGTGTTTACATTATTAGAACAAATTGGCTTAATAGCACATCCCAGGCACTGTATTCATTTCCATATTTGTCACAGCAAGGAAATGCTGCTGCAAACACGCTGGATGGGGTGGAGGCGGGGGCGGGGGAGTGGAAAGAGGGCTGGGGGAGGGGGTGGCGGTACTGATGTGCCTGCGGCATCCCCAGCCTTCTTCCTCCCAAGCAGCCCCAGCGGCTTCCCACTGGCGGGGGGGGCTCT
>NW_015163164.1:198814-198919 GCF_001447785.1 Gekko japonicus
CCTGCCTCCTCCTGCACCTCAGGCTCTTCGCCTTGCTGTTCCAGTTGGCAGCAGAGGACGGGACCCGAAGCAACAGGTTTAAATTGCATGCAGAAAGGTATCGGC
>NW_015163164.1:200309-204916 GCF_001447785.1 Gekko japonicus
GAGTCAATCTTTTCTCTTTTGTCGTTGATTTTAAAGATGACACCCTCTGGGATCGCCCACCTGTACAAAATTCCATTGGTTTGAAGAAAATAAATTAAGTCCTTATAGCTTTTCCTCTTTTGGCGAATTTCAAATGGAATGTCTTTTAAAGTTTTTTTTTTTTTTTTTGGTAAACAAATTTTATTTTCTCAGGAATACAACATATAAAACATTTCATTCTATCAATTGTCTACCCCATTCCCAGTTCCTCCCCTCCCTCCAATGGCTTCCCACAATGCTTCCACCCCTGCTCCAAATTACTTCATATCATCAACAATATCAGTTTTTCATCATTACAATCTAAAGATAACATCGTTTGACTTAATATTGATCTAAACATATTAAGTTTTGTTTCACATCCCAGTTCTTTTCCAGATAAATTTTAAAGTCATTCCATTCTCCAAAAAACTCATCGTCTTCTTTGTTATTCAGTTTTTTTGTAATCTTATCCATTTGTGCCATGAACAGAACTTTTTGTATCCATTCTTCAACCTCTGGTACCTTTTCTGTCTTCCAAAACTGAGCATAAATCATTCTCGCTGTCACTATCAGGTACCAGAGTAAAGTTTTTTTAGTCGTATTGACTTCTTCCATTTTGAGTCCCAAAAGCAGAATTTCCGGTGCTTTTTTAAAAGAACATTTCAGTATTTTTTGCATTTCATTGTGGACTTTTGTCCAAAAGTCTACAGCTTTCTCACAAGTCCACCACATATGATAAAATGAGCCCTCATGCCTCTTACATTTCCAGCATTTGTTTGACATATTTTGATTCATATTTGCAATTTTCTTAGGTGTCATGTACCACCTATACATCATCTTATAACAGTTTTCTTTAACATTAGTACATGTCGAGATCTTAATAGAGTTTTTCCACAAATATTCCCAAGTTTCCATATCCACTTCCTTATTCATATTAATAGCCCATTTTAACATTTGTTCTTTAACAGTTTCATCTTCAGTATACCATTTTAACAACACCTTATACATTTTAGAAATATTTTTTCCTCCTCCACTCTCCCATACCTTTTCAATTTCATTTTTTTCCTCTCTAAAACCATAGTTTTTTTTGTCAGATCTAAAAAGATCATAAATCTGCATATATTTCAACCACTCATATTCATATTCAATTTCATTCCTGCAGTGTCTTACCCACTCTGTTCCCTCTTTTTTAATTAAATCTCTATATGGCAACCAGTCTCTACCTCGCTGTCTTGAGTATTGTAATGTATTCAATAGCTGCCACTGAATGCATAATGTGTGATGAAAACATCTAATGGAAATGCTATGTTAAGCTTCGTCCTGGGCTAGGATCCAAATACATCCAATCACATTGCTAGCCTTGAAGAACCTAACCAATCACTATCAACAAGCTCCCTGAGCGGGAACGTCCGTGATTGGTCCTTATGTATGCAACCTTATTGGTTGGTAAATGTACAGTAGGCGTGGCTATATTAGCCGGGAGAGTTTAAAAGCAGGACAACTGCAATGTAAAAGCTGTTCTGGCTATCAGATGTTGATCTGTGTTGGAGTTGTGTTGGAGTTGAGGAATAAAGCTGAATCTTTGCTGAATCATTCTCCGACTACTTTGTTAAGCGAGCGACTTAACAACAATATTGGTCATTTTATGTTCAGTCCCTTTCCTAATAATCCCTAACATACATTTTGCCTTTTTCATTGCTGCAGCAAACTGCATTGGCACTTTCGTCAGGCTATCCACTAAGATCCCAAGAGCTTTTCCCCTCTCACTGTCAGCAACTAGACTTGAAGTTGGGATTTTCTTCATCCCAGTGTGCACCACTTTACACTGACCAGCACTGAACTTCATTTGCCACCTTGTCGCCCACTCACCCAGTTTGTGGAGGTCCTCTTAGAGCTCTTCATGGTCAACCTTGGTTTTCATCATCCTGAATATTTTTGTCTGATCTGCAAACCTGGCCACTATGCTACTCACGCCTAGTTCCAGATCATTTATGAATAAATAGTACCAGCGGGGCTTTTTTTCTGCGGGAACGCACCGGAATGGAATTCCGGAACCTCTTCTTAGAAACAAAATTCTCAAAAAAATGTTTAAAAGTTTGTGAGGGGCGCGGGGGGAGCATGATGTCACCCGCACACACCTTGGCCAGCTCCCCCTGCCGTGCCCCAGTCTTTGATCCAACAAAGGAGGTCAAAATATGGTTGCTTCAAGGTCATCAGCACTCGGCATTAGGCACCAAAAGCAAGACCCGAAAAAGAACTGAGGAAGTTAGTGAGACGTCTGATGTTTGGAAACCTGCTTTGAGTTGAGGTCTGATCTACCATAAATGGCTCTACCTGTAAAGCGCTCTTGAATCTGACCAGCTGTAGAGAACTCTGCCCGATGACCAGGGGCTCTTTATTTCAGGAACACTATCTTACTGGGTTCTACCAGATTTCTTGTCAAGTTTCATTGATAGTTATAGGAAACATTCTGTGAGTTTTGTGGTTAAACGTTATGACTTTTGGTTTATTCTTCTATAATCGATTGAATGTAACGTTAAAAAATAATAGTAATAACGTTGAGGTAAGTCCATAGGGCATGAAAATAATATTGTTTCAAGGAATCCCGTGTGTTTCTCCTTTATTTCCCTCTTGAGAGTTTCGGCATCTCTTTTGGGACCACACGGCCTACTTCCCTCCATCGTGGTAACTGTCCATTGATTCCTACTCTTTGCTTCCTGTCATTTAAGCAGTCTTGAATCCATAAGAGAACTCATCCTCAACCCAGGGCTGCTAAATTTACCCAGGAATCTTTTGTGAAGTACCCCATCAAAAGCCGTTTTGGTCAAAACCCTACAGGGTCTCCATGAGCTGGTTGCAACTTGACAGACGAATCTGGTCAGATCTTGGAAGCGAAGCAAGGTGAGTCCTGGTTCATACTTGGATGGGAGACCACCAAGAAGGTCCAGGGTCACTATACAGAGGCAGGCAATTGCAAACCACTTCCGCTTGCTTTTTGCCTTGAAAACCTCATGACGGGTTGCCGTAAGTTGCACACATACACATCACAAGAAGAGATTGGATTCATACCCTGCCCTTCAGCAGAGTCTCAGAGTGGCTTACAAACTCCTTTCCCTTCCCCGCCCCACAACAAACACCCTGTGAGGTAGGTGGGCCTGAGAGAGCTCTTTCAAGGACTGCTTTTGAGAGAACAGCTCTGAGAGAACTTGTGACTGACCCAAGGTCACCCAGCTGGCTGCATATGGAGGAATGGGGAATCAAACTCAGTTCTCCCAGATTAGAGTCCGCACACTTAACTACTACACCAAACCACTACACCACAAGTTGGTAAGAGTTGTACATGTAGTTTCTGCTCTTTTATGGGCAGGTCTATATCCCCGGTATGGTCTTTGATGTATCGAGCAAGATATGGATACAGAGAGGCCACACTGGCTGCAGCCATTACCTCTGAGGAATCATCCAGTTTCAGTTCTAAGGATCTTCTTTCTAATCACGAGGGCTAGCCCCATTCCTGAGGAAGAAGCAGCAACTAAATACACCCGGCTGCTATTTTGGGCACTCAGACAAAAACTGGTTGACCAGACAGGTAGGCAGCCAAGTGCTTTGCCTGCTCGCAGCAGTGTTTGCCCAGTGACGGATCACTTGTGGACACAAACTTTGCTCATCCTCTCGGTTCTCTAGTGTTGCCTACCAGGATTATCAGAGGATTGTTTCTCTGAGCAAACAGAGCTGGTTTCTACAACGCTACCCTATCAAGTGAGGCCTCTCTTCTTGTGCACCGTCTGAAATCGAACACATTTCCACTCCAGGCTGTTAAAAAGGCTAATTTACGCATCCACAAACACAAGACGCTTCTTGAATGCTTTTTTTAATCATTCATAAGTTTGACAGATATTACTGACGGTACATTTTCTTGAAGTTTTGCAATCTCTCACAGCCCAAATATCTTCATTTCAAAGAAAAGGCACACACACAAAAAAAGATGGAATACTGATAAAACATGTAATCGCTGCCTGCAATAACCAAAAAAACGGGTGATCCATCCTTAACCATCCATAGAAAAACATTTACAGAAAGTATTCCTTTCCCTCCTCCCATTCGTTAAGTACAACAGCTCCGCGCTCAAGCTGCAAGGAAAGTCACTGGGAACCACAACATCTTGAACAAAGGTGTTGTCATGCTAGGATGGATGGTGCTTGTGTGTGCGAAGAGTGTTAAATGAAATATGCTCCTCCCGCAGCATCCAACTCCTTTGTCTATATACAAGCAGGGGTCATTTCCTGCAGGAGCGCACAGGAGTGGAGCTCCGGCAGTAAAGAGCCCAGGGGGCGGGCACATGCAACAAGCCCCACCCCCTGCTCCCAGCAGCCCTCAGTCAGAGCAAGAAGCAGCCAGGTAAGTCGCAGAGCTCCCCCCGGGCCCCCAGTCCAAAACAGTCCAGTGGCACCTTTAAGACCAAGTTTTATTCAGGTACAAGCTCTCCCTCTCTGTAAGGACAGATCTGCACGTCCCGTCCCCCCCAACAGCTAGCAATCCGAAACAGTCCAGTGGAACCTGAGCGGTGGGTGTTGCCTTCTGACGCACTTCCC
>NW_015163164.1:205555-209997 GCF_001447785.1 Gekko japonicus
CCACCATCCCAAGAGATGCGAGACCGGTACCTGTAGGGCAAGGCCCAGGAACACTGAAATCTTGTTTCTGTCTGTGTTTATTTAGATTCATATCCCGCCCTCCCCTTGATGGGCTCCAACAATATAACATTCAATACAATTAAAACCACATTAAAACATATAAAACATACAACTCTAATAAAAGCCAGCTATACTGGGAATAATTTCCCAGAGATCTGTAAAATGTAGGGTCTCCGACCCAGACTGCAAATGGGTGCCGGCCCAGCTGTAAATAGGGGCCAACCCAAGCTATAAGTGAGGAGCCGGCTCAGGCTGTAAGTGTTCCCTCTAAGCTGAGTTGGTGTGAGCTAGCTCACAGTTTTTTAGCCTCTGGCTCACACTGAGGGGGATGCCCACTGCTTCAACCAAAAGCCCGGTGGAAGAGCTCAGTCTTTCAGCCCCTGCGGAATTCTAATAAATCCCGCAGGGCCCTGATTTCACACGGGAGCTCATTCCATCCAAAAAGCCCTGGCCCCGGTCGAGGCAAGTCGGATGTCCCTGCGGCCGGGGACCACCAAAAGATGTTGGTTGGTGGACCTCAGTGCTCTACGGGGCTCATATGGGGACTTTGATGGCTCCACCAGGGCCTCTGAAACTTCCCATTGCAAGAGGACGCACACTCCGTAGGTACTCTGTATTCTCCAACACACAAACACACACGCTAGGATTCTTACTTCTAATGGCTACACCTCCCTTACAATTACACAAGCAAACGATACAACGGATTTGCTGGGCTCCACAGACCCTCACTGGGAGCCCCTGCTGCATCGTGATGAGGAGGCTGAAACCACCGCTTGTACCAATTTTAATTTCTAATGAGCTAAACACGAAGTGCGCGCCATAGAACCTCTTGCACTAGATTAACTGAATGGCATTAGCATGCCGCGGGCACCTCTGGGCGACGCAAGCCAAGTTCCTTAGAATGCAGATGGAGGCGGCTTCCCAAACTCGGCACATCCAGTCTCCGCTGGCACGCTGCCCCTGGGTGGCAATGCCCCACCGCCCAATTCCCACTGACAGCTGGAGCCAGGTAAGTCTGACAAAACCAGCAAAGCTGATTTGGATTTTACTAGGAGCATCGATCAGGATGTACACACAGGACTTTCAGCATAAGAAACGCCGGATTCCAAAGACTATCTCAGAAATAACTGTTCCCGTTGTCATCGTCCTGCTTTTTGACTCGAGCAGACGGAGGCTGGGCTCGAAAGGAACAAGCGTCACAAGTGCTGGCCTCAAGGCACCGACTCAAAAGTCCCACGTTTCGGAGGAGGAAAGGTTGTCCTGAAGAAGCTGCCTCTATCCTCTCTTCTGCAATTAGCAAAAAAAAAAAAATCCCCACTGTTGTGCCGCGGGGAGGTCTTCCAAGGCCATTGCGTTGGCGTAGAGTCGTGTCATCTGCCGCCTCCTCGCATACGGCCTCGGCGGCAGCCAAATGCGAAACCACGGAGGGCAGTGCCAGATGTGAAATTATTAACTGCGAGGCTGCAGAGGCATCCTACGAGCCAGCCCAGATCAGATAAGGCGGAATGGTTAGGGAGCTGTAATGCCAACCACCAGGCGCCCAGTTCTTTGCCAACACAGAGATACAGTTCAATAGCAGCTCCGCCGTCCCCCTCCGGAGGAAAGTGACAGCAGCCCCCCCCCGAACGGATAAAACAGGTACATGCAGGCAAACAACAAAAGGCTTTCACCTTGATATCGTATCAGGCAGGGCAATGATGAACAGCAGCCTAAAGGCCAACACATTTATAAGTTTTAAGCGCTGGTTGCGACACAAACTGTCCTGATTTATCCCTGTGATAAAGGCTACAGAGAGCTACTTTGCCGTATTTATTATTTTACGGAGGATGGGAAAATGTTGATTTAGTCCTCCATCTGCCACTGCTGGAGTTATAAATGTTGGTGAGAGATCAATGCTGGCGCCTTTACATATTAATCTATTCCCTGCACATTGTGCGGCTCCATCTCCCTGGCTTCATTCCCAGAGCCTTGCGCGACAGGAGGAGACCCATTTCTAGCCCGTTTCCGCCATGGGAGACGGCCCACTGTGGGAGGGGCTGTGGATCAGGGGAGCAGATTCCAGTTAAAAGGACCAGGCAGGAGGGTGTGTGAAAGACCTCCACCTGAGACCCTGGAGAGCGGCTGCCAGTCTGAGTAGGCAATGCTGACCTCGACAGACTGAAGGTCAGATTCAGTATAAGGCAGCCTCATCTATATAGTGCTCGGCTGACTTTGCTCAGTGCAGGTCACACTATTCCCAAGTCAAAAAGTTGGAGACAAAATCACGCCTGTTTGTAATATTTACTCTGCAATCAAGCCTTAACTTCTTTTACTGATAGAACAGCATGAAATACATCATTTATAACTAAGTTTGCTCATAAGTTGTGCTATTTGCCATTTTTATGGAATTTAAGAAGGCAAATTGTTGTTTCCTGCAAAGAAAATTGCAAGCCTATTCAGTGTTTGTGAACTAATTGCAGACTGTATGGACGGGTGCGCGTGTCAGCCTCCCCTTTTGCTGTTCGGTCACATGAACACATGGAGCTGCCTTATACTGAATCAGACCACTGGGACATCAAGAGCAGTATCGTCAGACTAGACTGGCAGCAGCTCTCCGGGGTTTCAGGCAGAGGTCTTTCACATCACCCGCTCCCTGGTCCTCAACTGGCAATGCCAAGGATTGAACCTGGGACTTTCTGCATGCCAAAGAGATGCTCTACTACTGAGTCACAACCCCATCCCAAGGCACACTTTGCTATCACGTGGAACCACCCAGTACCCTGCATTAGTTGCCAGTTGACTTCCGGATTTGCTTCAAGGTGCTGGTAATCACCTTCAAAGCCTTACACGGCCTGGGACCCACATATCTGTGGGACCGCCTCTTCCCATATACGTGCCGAAGAGCGTTACACTCTATGGACCAACATCTCCTGGTTGTCCCCGGCCCAAAGGACGTCTGTCTTGTCTTGACCAGGGCTTTTTCTGCCCTGGCCCCTGCCTGGTGGAACACGCTCCCAGTCGAGTTTAGGGCCCTGCGGGATCTAATGCAATTCTGCAGGGCCTGTAAGACGGAGCTCTTCCACCAGGCCTTTGGTTGAGGCCGCAGATGTCTCCCTATGGCCTCCCGGAGGTGGCTGTCACCCACCCACCTATCAACCCAAATAAAATGCCAGGGAACCCCCACAGCCAGCTGATTTGTTAGAAGTCTGATTATGTTTTAATGTTTATCATTTTCAAATTGTTCAAATTGTTTAATTTTAATTGTATTTAGGGTATGTTTTACGATGTTAACCGCCCCGAGCCCGCTCACAGGATGGGCGGGCTATAAATTCAAATAATAAATAAATGCATAAATGCATAAATAAATAAATAAATAAATACCCGGGACAAAGAAGAGCTGCAGGAAATGGCATGTGTGTACAGTTCTCCCATGGTAACATGCACGACTGCTTTCCTAGCACCATGCTCACTTGCTCTGCATTTACCCCAACCCCACCATTTGCCAACTATGTGGGTCAGGGAAATTAACAACATGATGCCACATCCCATGTGGAGAGCCAGTGTGGTGTAGTGGACAGAGTGACGGACTTAGGGCTCCAGGCAACCCATGTTCGAACCAGGGAGGACTGTGAGGCACTCCAAAGGGATCTGTCGAGGATGGGCGAGTGGGCGTCAACGTGGCAAATGGGGTTCAATGTGGCCAAGTGCAAGGTGATGCACATTGGAGCCAAAAATCCTAACTATAAATACACATTGATGGGGTCTGAACTGGCAGAGACTGACCGAGAGAGAGATCTTGGAGTTGTAGTAGATAACTCAATGAAAATGTCTAGACAGTGTAAAGGTAAAGGTAAAGGTCTCCCTTGCTCGAAAGCCAGTCGAATCCGACTCTAGGGTTGCGGTGCTCATCTCCATTTCAAAGCCAAAGAGCCAGTGCTGTCCGAAGACGTTTCCGTGGTCATGTGGCCGGCATGACTAAACACCAAGGCGCACGGAACGCTGTTACCTTCCCACCGAAGTGGTACCTATTTATCTACTTGCAATTTCTTGCTTTTGAACTGCTAGGTTGGCAGGAGCTGGAACTAGAGACAGGAGCTCACCCTGTCTTGCGGCACCCGGGTCTTGAACTGCGGAACTACTGACCTTCCACAGCCTGCAGTTCAGCGTCTTAACCACTTGAGCCACCGCAGCTCCTAGACAGTGTGCAACTGCAATAAAAAAAGGACAACACTATGCTGGGGATTATTAGGAAGGGAACTGAAAACAAACCAGCCAGTATCATAATTCCCCTGTATAAATAGATGGTACGTCCTCATTTGGAGTACTGTGTACAGTTCTGGTCACCACACCCCAAAAAGCATATTATAGCATTGGAAACAGTGCAGAAAAGGGCAACTAGAATG
>NW_015163164.1:210120-210309 GCF_001447785.1 Gekko japonicus
AGAGGTACTTTTCTCCCTTTCTCACAATACAAGAACTCGTGGGCACTCCATGAAATTGCTGAGCAGTCGGGGTAGAACGGATAAAAGGAAGTCCTTCTTCACCCAAAGAGTGATTAACATGTGGAATTCACTGCCACAGGAGGTGGTGGAAGCTACAAGCACGGCTGGCTTCAAGAGGGAATTGGATAA
>NW_015163164.1:210417-210594 GCF_001447785.1 Gekko japonicus
TTCTTGGTGCTTGGGTCAACAGTGGGAGGGCTTCTAGTGTCCTGGCCCCACTGCTGGACCTCCTGATGGCACCTGGTATTTTTGGCCGCTGTGTGACAGAGTGTTGGACTGGATGGACCATTGGCCTGATCCAACATTGGCTTCTCTTCTGTCCTTATGAATTCCCATTTCTACCAC
>NW_015163164.1:212075-244646 GCF_001447785.1 Gekko japonicus
CCAAAGTAAATGGTATATGCCTTTTTTTTTTTTTGCAGGGCCCACCATTAGACACCATTATGCAATGGGTAAAACATGTGCCACGCGAGAAATGTCATTTGGTTTTACAGTTATAAACTCATCAACATTTATCAAAACACTGCCTCCAGGAGGAAGAGAGAGAGGGAGGGACTCGTGCTGTCTCTGAGAAAGCATGCTGCAAGGCAAAACCACATTTTTTAAAAAAGGCTTTGCATTTCGTGTTCTCATCTCCTTGACTGAAATGTTAATTTCCTCTTACAGGTCTGAGAGCTGCAGTGAACTCCACAGCCGGTCGTTGCAGAGTATTGCAAGAGCCTATGAAGCACGGTGGATTGGGGCTTTCTCAACTAACCCGGGGCGGCACCCTTGTAGTGACTGGCTCACATCCATACATTGGCTCAGTGGGAGAGTTCCTGATAGGCATGCAGATGGTCCCAGGTTCAGTCCCCATCATCTCCAGGAAAAGGATCATATAGCAGGTGATGTGAAAGACTCCCACCTGAGACCCTGGGGAGCAACTGCCAGTCTGAGTAGACAATACTGGCCTTGATGGACCAGGCATCTTCATGTGCCCATGCGTGTTCACGGATTACGGGGGTTGGGAATCGCAGGGCGAGTCTCCCAGTTCCTGGCATGCTGGTCACGGAATGAGAGTGCCCCTTCCGTTCCCCCTAGAATCACACCTGCCCCTTCACCATTTCACGGTCAGAAAATGAACGGAAAATGACTCCGGATTATTCATTCCCCACTAGGGTCGCCAACTCTGGGTTGGGAAGTTCCTGGAGATTTTGGGGGTGGGGGTGGGGAGGGTTTGTGGAGGGCAGGGACCTCAGTGGGGTGCCATGCCATAGAGTCCACCCTCCAAAGCAGCCATTTCCTCCAGGGGGACTGGTCTCTGCAGTCTGAAGATGAGTTGTAATTGCAGGGAATCCCCAGGTCCCACCTAAAGGTTAGCAGCCTTGTTCCCCACTCCCCCACCCTCATTTTAAATTCACCGGAGCCTCGGATTTAACAAAATGACATGTACTGGCAAATCCAAGCAACGACGCGGGATTAAAGAGCAAAGCGTTCAATGCACACCTCTTTATTTCCATTAAATTTATCCTAAACGTGCCTGGATCTGGATCGCCCAGGCTAGCCTGATCTCGTCAGATCGTGGAAGCTAAGCCATGTCGGCTTTGGCTAGTATTTGCAGGAGTGACCTCCAAGGAATACCAGGGTCATGCTGCAGAGACAGGCCATGGCTAACCACCTCTGAAACGTCTCTCGCCTCAAAAACAAGTCTAGGTTGCCAACCTAGTGGTGCATAACGCCAGAAGAGCTAGAAATTCCGGCTGCCAGACATTCTTCGGCTCTCCCGGCTATACTACACACATTGACATACGGTAACTCTATTTATCCTAAAAATGAGAGAACTAGCCAAGTCAAAATCTCTCCCCCCCACCCCTGCTTGTGACCTTTCCAAGAAAAGAAGGACAATGAAGGCAGGTAAGTCAGTGTGGTGCGAATCTCAATTACTGTCTTATTTTGTGAACTTCCTCCTGCATGTATCTGAAGAGACCTCTCAGGAATGTTTTAAATAAACTAATAAATAGAGCAGGGAGAAGAACAGAATATAATGGATTACTGTCAACCCAGTGTGCTGCAGTGGTGAAAAAGGCAAACTCCGCATTAGGGGCTGAGAAACAAAATACACGGTATTGCCATGCCCTGTATAGATCTATGGTGCAGCCTCATTTGGAATATGATTTGGGGGTTGGAGCACCTTTCCTATGAGGAAAGGCCGCGGAGTCCGGGACTTTTCAGTTTAGAAATGATTTTACTAAGGGGGGGCGTGATAGAGGTTTATCAAATTATGCATGGGGTGGAGAGAGTTGACAAATAAGTTTTTCACCCTCTCCTGAAATAATAGAAAAGGGCATCCAATTAAGCTGATGGGCCGTAGGTTCAGGGCGGACAAAAGGAAATACCACTTTACACACAGAGTGATTAAAATGTGGAATTTGCTGCCAGAGGGCGTAGTGATAGCCACATGAATATACCAGCTTTAAAAGGGAATTAGATCAATTCATGGAAGATAAGTCTATCAATGGTTACTAGCCATGGATGTGAAGGTGATCTGGCTGCGACATCTGTCACCCCATTGTTCGCCAGGGTTGATTCGGCTGATCTGGCTGGCTAGGTGGGCTACCAGCCATGGTGACTGAGGGGAACCTCCACATTCAGAGGCCCAAAGCCTCTGAATCCCAGAGCCAGGAGGCAACGTCAGGGGAAGGCCTTGGCCTCTGTGCCCTGTTGCTGGCCCTCCAGAAGAACTGTGTGACACAGGATGCTGGACTAGATGGACTATTGGTCTGATCCAGCACAGCTTTTCTTATGTTCTTATGATTCAGTGACAGTAGTGGGGGCGGGGGGGGAAGGATAGATGCAAGCTTCCAGAGGGTTTTCCAGCACCTAACGCGATGCTGCATAATGCTGCAATATGGACAGGCCTCACCTGGAGTCCTGTGTCCAGTTTGGGGCAGCACACTTTAGGAAGGATGCTGACAAGCTCGAGCATGTCCAGAAGAGGGCAACCAGGATGGTGAGAGGGTTGGAATCCAAGTCTTACGAGGAAAGGCTGAAAGAGTTGGGTCTGTTTAGCCTAGGAAAGAGAAGGCTTAGAGGGGACATGATTGCAGTCTTCAAGCATTTGAAGGGCTGTCACGTAGAAGATGGAGTGGATCTATTCTCTCTTGCTCTGGATTGCAAGACTAGTTCTAATGGGTGGAAATTACAAGGGAGTCGTTACCGGCTAAATATCAGGAGAAACTTCCTAACTGCAAGAGTGGTTGAGCAGTGGAACAGTCTGCCTTGGGAGGTGGTGGATGCTCATCCACTGGACGTTATCAAGCGGAGGCTGGACGACCATCTTCCAGGTATGTTGTAGAGCTATCTTTCGGCTATGCTCCTGCAAAGTGCAGGGGGTTGGACTAGATGACCTGCAAGGTCCTTTCCAACTCTAACATTCTATGATCCTTACCTGACTCTGCTGCCATCATAAGAACATGAGAGAAGCCATGTTGGATCAGGCCAATGGCCTACCCAGTCCAACACTTTGTGTCACACAGTGGCCAAAACTCAGGTGCTAAAACCCAGAGTTGTGCAGTGAAGTACCTTTTGTTCGGGAAGGGGGAAACAACCAATGAACCGGTGTGTGTGTGTTTAGTAACTAACCTGTCTTGATTTTTATTTTTTCAAATGCAAAACTCAAGGCCACAACTTTGGTATTTTAAACACAAACGGCAAAGTTTCTGCTTCCCTACTGGGTCGCATCCTCCTTTTCTGGCTTTGTCTCACTAGCCCCCAACAACCTGATAGTTATCACCCAGGGAGATTTGTCCCTTGAAGAACAAAACGGTTGGGCGAGAGAGGCGATGTTTACTCCTTGCCTTCATCCAAGACTCTTTGTGGAACTTCTTAATTTTTTAAAAAAGCCACCACGGGCATGGAGTAACCTCTCTGTCAAGGTTTTTTCAGGACGATTAGCACCTGCCACGTCCTTCTGCGAATGGAGGGGGAAACAGGCAAAAATTATCTATTTACTGGAGTTTGAATGGGTTCAGAGAAGGGTCAGAGGAAATCCATATATTTTTGCTTTTATCATCCCAGGTTCACGTTGCCACCCTTTTCGTCCTTTTTCTTTCATTTTATTTTTCCTTTTTAAAAGCTGATCCAGGGTCACTCAGTCAGCAAGCCAAGGTGACAGACAATTAAGCCAAGAGTTTTTACACCATGAAACGGATTATCCTATTGCCCATTTAAGCCTCACTATACAAACTAGCAAAGGATGCAGAACTGGAACGGAAGCATTCGTGCTCCCACTGATAATGCCTCCCAAGGGTATGGTGAGATCAGGAGTAACCAAGCCCAACGTATATCCAGGCCCTGTCCAATTCTAAGCCACCAGTTCCAAGGTTCAGTAGTCAATGGTGCCCACAGTGGCTCCGTACCAGCAGGCAACCCGCAGGTTGGTTGTCTGAGCCAGCCCGAACCCAAGGGGAGTGAAGACACATCTGGAGAGAACCACGGCTCGCAGGTAGAGCTGCGCTTTGCCTAGAGAATGTTCCATCCCAGTATCTCCAGTTGAAAAGACCAGTCTGGAGGATGGCTCCTTTCTGCCAGAGACACGTGACTGAGCCAAAAGGACTGAAGAAGGAGAAGAAGAGGAGGAGGAGGAAGAAGAAGAAGAAGAGGAGATTGGATTTATACCCCGCCCTTCACTTGGAGTCTCAGAGCGGCTTGCAAACTCCTTTCCCTTCCCCTCCCCACAACAGACACCCTGTGGGGTGGGTGGGGCTGAGAGAGCTCTGACACAAACTGCTCTTTTTCAAGGACAGCTGTGCCAGAGCTTGTGACTGACCCAAGGTCACATCAGCAGGTGCAAGTGGAGGAGTGGGGAATCAAACCCGGTTCTCCCAGATTAGAGTTCGCACACTTAACCACTACACCAAACTGTAAGAGTAAGAGGAGATTGAATTTATACCCCGCCCTTCACTCGGAGTCTCAGAGTGGCTTACAAACTCCTTTCCCTTCCCCTCCCCACAACAGACACCCTGTGAGGTAGGTGGGGCTGAGAGAGCTCTCACAGAAACTGCTCTTTCAAGGGCAGCTTGGCTAGAACTATGGCTTGCCCAAGGTCATCCAGCAGCTGCAAGTGGAGGAGTGGGGAATCAAATCGGGTTCTCCCAGATTAGAGTCCACGCACTTAACCACTATACCAAACTGACTCAGGGAAACATGCTTATACTCTGAGATGGGGGGGTTGAGTTGTTAATTTGGAAATGCAGTCAGGATGGAGCCCCAGAGATTTTTCAGAAGAATTAGCATTTGTAGGCACAGCACAAAGAGGGGTGGAGAGTGCATTCGATACTGAGGTTAACCAACGACCAATGCTCCCTCTACACTGTGAAGGCTTGTGAGCAAGAATCCTGCTTTGTGAGCTACTGGCATTAACGTTGTGAGTGAGCGGTTTGGCTACTACATAGATAGGTTTGCTCGGGAGCCCTCCTTCCTGAGCGGAGACAAAAATGTGTGAGCCGGAGGCTAAAAAAATTGTGAGCTAGCGCACACTAACTCAGCTTAGGGGGAACACTGCCAACAACTATGGTGTCGCTCCAGGTGCATTCTGGGTAAATGTTAGCTCTTCCAACGGAGAAGCAAGATGGGCCGCTTGAGCAGAGCACTAAATATCAAGAGAGGGAGCACTGAAAGATGAGAGAACCTTCCCCGTTTAAAGTTCAGGGCTTCTTGTTTCCAGCCATCTGAGGACCATAAAAAGAATCCTCACCGAGCTCATTAGCCACCATTTCCAGTTTATGTTTTTTCCCTCCGATCTGCACAGCACTCACGGAACACCAGACAGCTATCCATTTCAGGAACAAGCTGGGCAGATTACTTATCCGCATTAACTGTATTTAATTTCAGGCTCTCTGACTCAGAGTTTTAAAGGGGGGGGGGAGATAACACATAAAATTTGTGTATTGTATTTTTTAAAAAAATGCTTTCTGTATCTTTTAAGAGGAAGCACAGACTGAATATGGGTGGTGCCTCTTAAGTATTCAGCAACAGCCCCCTTTGCTATTTTAGGGGGTGGTAATTGTGAGCTTTTGGTGAGCCAGTTTGATGTAGGAGAGCCAGTTTGGTGTAGTGGTTAAGTGCGCAGACTCTGATCTGGGAGAACCGGGCTTGATTCCCCACTCCTCCTCCACCTGCACCTGGCTGGATGACCTTGGGCAAGCCGTAGTTCTGTCAGAGCTGTCCTTGAAAAAGAGCAGTTTCTGTCAAGAGCTCTCTCAGCCCCACCTACCCACAAGGTGTCTGTTGTGGGGAGGGGGAGGGAAAGGAGTTTGTAAGCCTCTCTGAGTGAAGGGTGGGGTATAAATCTTCTCCTCCTCCTCCTCCTCTCAACCCATGAATAGATTTGCTATGCATGCTTTGCTAGCTACAGTATCTTCAGGAATGATAGAGGTATCTTTATTTATTTTAAGAAAGCTGAGAATTCAGAGAACCTCCTACATCTATTGTTGTAACTCGGTATCAATATTATAACATCCAAGTGCTGGTTTAAAAATAAATAAATGAATGAAAGCCTACTGTGGCAGGAAGAAGAAATGGCAGTAACAGAGTCGGGGGAAATAGCTGCCATTTGGGTCAGAAGACTGGGATTTCCCCACCCACGAAGCCGCCCCTCCAGTCTTTGCTGCCATCCCTCCAAAAACTTTGGAGCAATGAAAGATTGGAGAAGAGCCAAGAGAACCCCCTAGAGGTGCAATGCTGTGGGAAAGCGGGGGTGGGGGGGGGTTTGATCTTCCCCAAAGCACATAACCCATGCAGAAGTCATCAAAGAAAGAGGCACTGGCAAGGAAAGTGGGACTAGGATGAGAAACGAAAAGTCAACTCCACTACTTTGTCTAGACGGAACAAATACACACACACACACACACACACACACTCACACTATTGGGTCTAGAAAAGGAAATGCATGCACACAAAGAGGTCAAGGCGAGCCTTTCCACCAGAATGAGAAGGGAAAGATGGGAGAGGAGTCTGGCTCATGCGGGGCACCAGCAAATCTAAGGAGGAGGAGGAGGAGATTGGATTTATACCCTGCCCTTCACTTGGAGTCTTAGAGCCGCCTACAAACTCCTCTCCCTTCCGCTCCCCACAGCAGACACCCTGTGGGGTAGGTGGGGCTGAGAGAGCTCTGACAGAAACTGCCCTTTTCCAAGAACAGCTCTTGTCAGAACTACGGCTTGCCCAAGGTCATCCAGCAGCTGCAAGTGGAGGAGTGGGGATTCAAACCCGGCTCTCCCAGGTTAGAGTCCGCGCACTTCACCACGGCACCAAACTGGCTCTCTGGCTCACCAAAAGTCCATCTGGAGATCAAGGCTCAACAGACAGGACCAAACTGGCCTCCAAGACATCCCTAAATTCTGAACGTATATGTTATAGGTATGTGTTAAGTGACATCAAGTCACTTATGACGACCCCCTGAATTAACGTCCTCCAAAATGTCCTGTTGTTGACAACCTTGCTCAGGTCTTGCCAAGGGAGGAGGACCTTTGTCGCTTCCTCGATGGAGTCCGTCCATCTCATGCGGAGCCTTTCTCTCTTCTTACGACCTTCAGCTTTCCCCATACAGTAGTCTCAGTTTGGCCATTTTAGCTTGTAGGGAGAGTTCCAGCTTGATTTGATCTAGAACCCACAGATTTTTGGTGGTCCACAGGATTCTGTAAAGCCCTCCTGCAACACCACATCCCAACATCATTTGAACATAACAGCACATTAAAAAAACTTGACCCCACTTACCCCATTAACAAACATGCGGATTAGGCAGAGGGCCTAATAACTGAGACCCCTGTAGGCATGAAAAGGGGCGTGAGTTGTGTGAGAGAAAGGAGAGCCAAGCGAGGGAACAACTTGCTCAAAGGGAAGAGTTGCCACAACACACAACACCCTTCTCGCGGTTGCAATCATCACCAGGTGTGTGATGACACTCCCCGTATTCTTAGACATCTACAAAGGCAGCAATTCTGCAGAAGCGGCAACAGAACCACCGCTTGCCGTATGCATGCACGCGGGTCCCATCTGGCTAGTGCTCGAGATGAAGCGACTGCATTGCCCCGCCCTTCTGGGACAGGGAAGCAGATTTCCCCTCAAAATGAGCCCCGATGTCCTTGGAAGGGAGGGCCGGAGCGGCACCGGCTCAGCCCACAGAAGATCCGTGCCTTCAGCTCCAGATATTCGGCACCAGACTTCCTGAGGCTGAGGAAGATCCCCTGGCCCCCCAAGGCCCTGGAGAGCTGCTTTCGGGGAGAAGCCACCGTCCAGAGGTAAATGCCAAGCTGCCCATGCTGCAGTTCAGGACTACAGGACACAGATGCCAGGGAAACCTCTCTCTGTCAGTGACTCCAGAGACCAGCTGCGAGGCAGAACAGCGGCACTGAGCTAGACAGACCAAGGGAGGAGGAGGAGGAGATTGGCTTGATACCCCTTCCCCTTCACTCGGAGTCTCAGAGCAGCTTACAATCACTTTTCCCTTCCCCTCCCCACAAGAGACACCCTGTGAGGTGGGTGGGGCTGAGAGAGCTCTGAGAGAAATGGCTCTTTTTCAAGAACAGCTCTCATCAGAACTATGGGTTGCCCAAGGTCATCCAGCAGGTGCAAGTGGAGGAGTGGGGAATCAAACCCGGTTCTCCCAAATTAGAGTCCACGCACTTAACCACGACACCAAACTGGCTCTCGAACCAACTGGCTCTCAAGAAGCAAGTCTAGAGGTATGGTTGCCTGCTCTGGGTTGGGGGGGTGCAGCCTGGGGAAGGGGGAGGGGAGGGACCTCAGCAGGCTATGATGCCACAGAGTCCGTCCTCCAAAGCAGCCATTTTCTCCAGGGAAACTGACCTCTGTAATCTGGAGATCAACTGTAATTCTGGGAGCGCTCCGTGGCCCCTGTGGAGGTTGGCAACCCTATCTAGAGAACAGCGGTGGTACAGCAGGTGTACCCCCCCCATAAACAGGGTGGGGCCATTGCCTTCTGTCTTTCTGATACCAGACGACAAAGGAGGTGGCTCTACGAAGACGGGCACAGAGCAGCTCCTGGCTTCCGTTCGGCACTCAGAGTTAAATGAGAACCGTGGAAATGGGAGGTGGGAGGCCAGTTAGAAGAAGGAGGAGGAGGAGGAGGAGGAGGAGAAGAGGAAGAAGAAGAAGAGGAGGAGGAGGAGGAGGAGGAGGAGAAGAGGAAGAAGAAGAAGAGGAGGAGGAGGAGGAGGAGGAGGAGAAGAGGAAGAAGAAGAAGAGGAGGAGGAGGAGGAGGAGGAGGAGATTGGATTCATACCCCGCCCTTCACTCGGAGTCTCAGAGCACCTTACAAACTCCTTTCCCTCCCCCTCCCCACAACAGACACCCTGTGAGGTAGGTGAATGGATCCGAAAACTAGAAAGAAATGCTTCAGATGACCAGAGATACTTGGGTTGCCCATGTGACACGATACTAAGAAGCCTGCATGAGATATTGTACCCACACATGCGCACAGCAGGTTTTTTTGTTTGCTCTGTGTGTGTTTTTTCGCCGTCAAGTTCCAGCTGACTTATGGCGACCCCTGTTGGGGGCTTCAAGGCAAGAGACGTTCAGAGGTGGCTAGCCATTGCCTGCCTCTGCGTCATGACCCTGGTATTCCTAGGTAGTCTCCCATCCAAATACTGACCAGGGCCGACCCTGCTTAGTTTCCAAAATCTGATGCAGTCAGGCCAGTTTCAGCTATCCAGGTCAGGGCACGCACACTATACATTTCCCGAATTCACCTAGGACAGGGGAGTCGAACTCATTTGTTACGAGGGCCGGACCTGACATAAATGAGACCTCGTTGGGCCGGGCCGGGCCGTGTGTGTCATAAAATGTAATGCCTGGTAGCGGAGAGATAAACTTTATAAAGGACACGAACACAAAGGGTTTTTGTATTTAATATTAAAACATTAGCACTCTTGCAATATTTTGTTTATTTAAAACAGTGTCTGATAACTGACACCTTTTGCTCTGAATTACTGCATCAAAATGTCTGTGCTGTTGCAATCTTGGGTATGCTGTTCAGGTGTGTATCTGTAAGCTGCAAACCTACAATGACGCAGCAGCAGCAGTGCTGGAAGAAGAAGCAGAAGACAGCCAGATCCACTGCGAGCCTGAGAGAAGCCCTCCGGGGGCCTGATCCGGCCCCCGGGCTGCATGTTTAGCATCACTGACCTAGGACATGGACTACACAAAGGACGAGCCATTTCTGCTCATGAAATTAATATATGTCAATTTGATGGTACTCCCTCTATGCGGGACTGTCAAAGAGATTTAACTGTGTGTCTGGAAAGGGATCAATCGTGAGTATGTGGGATGATCCATCCCCCACCCCCACCCCGTTCTGAGTTTCGGAAGAGTTATCTTTGGCACTTTCCACTAAGTTATCCATAAACAGCTTTTATGGCTGTGATGAATGGCTTTTTAGTTTAGGTTGCATTATTAAAACAAAGGCAATCATGAATCATACGATTTTATGGTTCTGCTGTTTCTTATAATTTCCTTGCAAACGCACGCCAGAATTCCACACCGCTCCTTGCAAACCTAGTCAGGAAAGTCAGACGTCTTGAGAATGCCCCGTGTGCACAGACTACAAAAGCCAGAGGGGAGGGGTTACTGAGGATAATGAGATCAGCCAAATAGGCCCAGGGACCATACGGGGGTGGGGCATTACAAAAGGGAAGGGGCTGCGACACAATGTACAGAATTAAAGTTGTCACTCATCACATCTGCAAACTGCCAGGAGCCACTTAATATAATCAAGTTCCAGGCTGGAGCAACAAATCAGTACAGGCTCACTTTCAATAAAGAGGCAGGAAAAGCAAATTGGTCTTTGCTATAATGCAGTTACACAAACAGTGTCTTGCATGATGAAGCCATTTGGGGGGGGGCAACAACAGGAGGGATTGTGGGATATGCAATCTACTGATTTTTTGCATGGGCTCGAAAAAGAACATCAAGGGCGAGACGGATGGAAGGATGTCTGGGACTGACTCCCCCACCGACTGCCGGACACGCAAACGGAGGGAAAAAAGATGAAAAACCCAAAGCAAACAGCCCAGGCGTAATGGAAGCCGTCAAATAGAGCTGAGGTCACTTAACTGAAAAGCTGCTTGGATGGACAGCGCCAAAGAACGCCGAATCCTTCCTCAATCTCCAGCGTGAAATCAGCACACACACAAAAATAATAGGATTGTATAATGGAGCCATAATGGCTCCTCTGTAATTTTCAGCTCTGCAACACGTCCGTTCACTCCAGTTGCTGAAGGCTTGGAACAAATGAGCCTCCATGAAGCAGGACGTTTGGAATGGGCACGTCTTTCGAGCCACAGGAAGGCGAAGCAGCAAAGTCACCGGTCCCCAGTGGGGTGCCCTTTTCTGGCACCCGTCAAGAGTTTTTGGAAAGTGGGCGTGGCCGGGGGGGCTTTGGCACAGCGAGGCTTCTGATTGGCCACTGGAGATCCAGCTGTGCTGATTTTTTGAAAAATGCTAGTTTGACAGCAGCGGCCACCACAGCACAAGGATCTTCATTGTGTGACTGAATGTAAGCTGCGGCAGCCATTTTGTAGCTGATTCTGCCTCCCGTGGCAGCCATTTTGCAGCTGCACCCACCATGCCATGGGAGAATTCCACATGTGCCCACAGGCTCCAAAACGTTGGGTACCCCTCAGCTAGGTAGATGACCACCACTACTTGGTCCAAATTTTAATCAAATAGTGGGAGAACACTCCCTGGTTTTTACTCATGCCATGCACTTGGTGGTCCGCTCCGGTCCCAGCTGCCCTGGTCCTTGCCTCCATGTGAGGGAATGTGCACACAGCTGCGAAACAAAAGCTAGCCATTAGGACGACCTTTAGGATTACGTGTGTGTGCGGCAGGCGAGTCTCTGGGAGATGACAGTGGTAAGGGAGGAAGGGGGAGACATGGATGATCAGGAAGAGTATGACTTCTTTTCAGCTACATGTACTTTGGTTATGGCAAGGTCTGTGGCTTAATGGTAGAAGGTCTGCTTGGCAGGCAGAAGGTCCCAGGTTCAGTCCCCGGCAGCTCCCCTTAAAAGGACCAGGGAGTAGGTGATGTGAAAGACCTCCACCTGAGACCCTGGAGAACCACTGCCAGCCCGATGAGACAATACCAACTCCAACGGACCAAGGGTCTGATGCACTACAAGGACACTTCATGTGTCCATATTGTATCATTTCAGTAAAGTGATGGAACTGAGAGTGTGCTAAATCATGCACAGGATAGCTAGAAGCACAAAGAAGAGAGATGGGGTCACTTAGGTGTTCTGGGAGGCAAAGTGGACACCGATTTGCAATTCAAAGTGCTACTGGATCCATCAGATTTGTTGGCAGAACCACCATCTCTTAGCCTAACCAGTGACCCAGTGTGGTGTGATGGTTACACGGATGACTAAAGAGTTGTTGTTCAATCGCACAGTCGAGTCCAACCCTTCGCGACCCCATGGACCACCTCACACCAGGCCCTCCTGTCTTCTGTCATGCTCTGGAGTTTGCTTAATTTCATGTTCATTGCATCAATAACACTGTCTAACCATCTCATCCCCTTCTTCTTTGACCTCCAATCTTTCCCAGCATCAGGGTCTTCTCCAGCGAGTGCTCCCTTCTCATTTGGTGGCCAAAGTATTTGAGCTTCAGCTTCAGGATCTGGCCTTCCAGGGAACAGTCAGGGTTGATTTCTTTTAGGATTGACTGATCTGATCTCCTTGCAGTCCGAGGGACTCTCAAGAGTCTTCTCCAGCACCATAGCTCAAAAGCATCTATTCTTCGGCGCTCAGCCTTCCTTATGGTCCAACTCTCACTACTACTGGGAATACCATCACTTTGACCATACGGACTTTTGTTGGCAGAGTGACATCTCTACTTTTTCTTATGCTGTCTAGGTTTGCCATCGCTTTCCTCCCAAGGAGCAGGCGTCTTTTAATGTCACGGCTGCAGTCACCGTCTGCAGTGATCTTGGATCCCAGGAACGTGAAGTCTGTCACTGCTTCCATGACCTCCCCTTCTATTTGCCAAGGAGTGATGGGGCCAGATGCCATGATCTTAGTTATTTTTTTTGATGTTGAGTTTCAAGCCAACTTTTGCGCTCTCCTCTTTCACCTTAAAGAGAGGTGGCGTCAAACCCTCGCTAGCAGAGCTCTGTCAGACTGAACTCACTCACAGGGATATTGTGAGACTAAAACAGAGGAGGAAAGAATCATGCATGCCTCCCCTGGAGAAAAGGGGGGACGGACAAAAATACAACCGATACACCAGCTTCAGACATCGTACAGACCCTGGTCTATGAGCTGCAAAGATGTAGTCCACAGAACCCAACTGCATACACTGTTAACTAAAAGACTGAGCAAGACACAGCATCGGGCTCCGCATGTGTCAAATTATCCGCTCCAGCAAATTCAGTTAACCCTGCTAGGTAGTGATAACTTGGTTGTGCGGAAGGAAGGAAGGAAGGAAGGAAGGAAGGAAGGAAGGAAGGAAGGAAGGAAGGAAGGAGGGAGGGAGGGGAAGGGGAGGAAATTGTAAGAAATTGAATCATATGCATTGTAAAAGTCTAAAAAGAAAAAAAAACTAATTAAAATATACGTTAAAAAACCCAAAAAAAACCCTCTTCTCCCCACATGCAGCAGAAGAAAGAAAGAAAGAAAGAAAGAAAAGGCAAAGAAACACCTGGAGAGCCAGCAGTGGTGAAAAGCTTCCCAAGAAAGGAGATGCACACGGCACAATGATCTATGCGTATTCTCCACACCCCTAATTTAACTTAAAGTAACTCCAAAATTTTCTCTTTGTGCAACAGATAAGATATAATCATTGCATTCTTTCCTCCAGAGCCTTGACAGAAAAGTCTTTTGTGGAAGCAGTATCAGCTGAGCTTGAAAGATGGAGGGGGAAAGGACTAATATAGGAAACAAATTTTAGATTGGGTTACTAAAAGCATCAACCTGCTTATCAATCTAAAAGCGGCATCTTTAAAGGTCACGAGTGAAAGAAAATCAGATAGACTCATTCTAATTCCCAGCAAACGGGAGCTCACTGCTCAGAAAGGCTCCCTGAAGCGCTCAGTAACGTGACCTTTCACTTACAAAGAGAACAGATTTCTCTCTCTCTCCCTCTCTATCATGGAAGCCCCCCCCCACCCCCCAATTAAAGGCAGGCTTAATACCATCACAGCATCCGTGCCAAACACGGTCCATAGAAACTTCCATACATTTTTTTTTTTTTTTTTTGCCAGTGGAGGAGTATGGCAGAGCAAGTCTTTGGGTTTTCTTGAAAGTTCACGGATGGTTTGCGGCGGAAGTTCGTGTCACAAAGAACCTGCTAACCCAGAAGAGCCCCGACCTGCATAGCCCAGCATCTCAAAAGCTAACCAGGGTTGGCCCAGATGCATACTGGGATGGGAAGACCACCCCAGAAATCCAGGGTTGCTACACAGAAGCAAGCAATGGCAAACCACCTCTGTTCCTCTCTTGCCTTGCAAGCCCTACGGGGTTGCCCTGAGCCACCTGTGACTTTATGGTCCTGAGCCAGTGTTCCCTCTAAGCTGTGGAGTCGTGTGAGCAAAAATCCTACTCTGTGAGCTACTGGCATTAAAGCTGTGAGCAAGCAATTTGGCTGCTGCATAAACTAGTTTGCTCTGGAGCCATCCTTCCTGAGCTCAGATAAAAATGTGTGAGCCGGAGGCTAAAAAACTGAGCTAGCTCACACTAACTCACCTTAGAGGGTGCAAGCAATGCTCCCTCTAAGCTGTGGAGTCTTGCAAGCAAAAATTCTACTTTGTGAGCTGCTGGCATTAAAGTTGTGAGTGAGCGATTTAGCTATGGCATAATTTATTTATTTATTTTTCGCATTTATACCCCGCCCTCCCCGATGGGCTCAGGGCGGCTCACAGAGGCAAGGAAAAAACCGAGCCATAATTAAAACATATGACACATAGTAATTTAGTTTGCTCTGGAGCCATCCTTCCTGAGCTAAGGCAAAAATCTGTGAGCTGGAGGCTAAAAAACTGTGAATTAGCTCACACTAACTCAGCTTAGAGGGAACGCTGGTCCTCACCTCAGTAGCCAAGATTGGCCCAATCTTCTCAGATCTCAGAAGCTAAGCAGGGTCGGTCCTGGTTAGTAATTGGATGGGAGACCACCAAGGAAGCCCAGAATCGCTATGCAGAGCCAGGCAATGGCTACCCACCTCTCTTCATCTCTCCCCTTGGAAACCCCACGGGGTCAATGTTAGTCAGTGGCGACTTCACGGCCCCTCTCTCCCACCAGCCTGGAGAAAGAAGCGATGCAGACAGATCATCCGCTCTGCTCCCACCAATCCCTCCATCCCTTGAAGCGCTAGGATGACAAAACGCACAACCCAAGGGTTGATCTGGTGCAAATGTCTCATTCAGTCTCTCCACTACTTCTTCCACACATGGAAAGCTGGCAAAGCAATGGTGTCCAAGAGGGAAGGGTGCTTCACGGCATGACAACAGCAGAGAAATGAAGCAGCTGGGCTGTGGCCTGGCCCCAAGGCTAACTCTAGAGGAGAGCACCTGCTTCTCCCTGCCTCCTCGCTGCCTCTGTAAGCCCCGTAACATTTGCAATTATGTCCACCATCCAAAACCCTGTCCAGAGGTGCTGTCCAAAAGCTCGCTCCCTGCCGAAATCACCCAAACGTTCAGTTCTGCATCCCCCACAAACAGCAGCTCTATTCTACCAGGGGAAGAAGATAAACGTTGCGCAAACAGTAGGCTAACAGTCCGAAGTGTATCCATGTGTGCATACGCCAGAGCATCCATCCCTCGCCACTTGCTCTTGAAAGAGGGCCGCAGGATTGCTGGTCTCCTCTCTGTTCCACTCCCACATCTGCCTCGGCACTGTGGACGAAAGGTGACTGCCTCACTTAATTACCCTTTCCCAGATAGATTGGGCCCACCTTGCCCCCAAACTTTCCTTCTGGAGTCAACAAGTTGCCTCATCTCATGAGCAAATCCAGCTCTGTCTGCTGATGAATAATGGATGACACGCGGGGGGGTGGGGGTGGCGGCGACGAAGGCCAAAGAGATACATCGCTTTGGCAGACTGGATCTGAATTACACGTCGGTTCACAAACAGCCCCACTGACACAAGCACACTGCAAACAACAACACTAAAATCCCAGTTTGGTTTTCGAGAGCTGGTGGCTTTTCAGCTCTCTGTGTCCCACACACATTACCATAAATCTAGCACTCGGTACCCAGCCGCTTAGCATTTATTTATATATTTGTTTTGCCTGCTGACTGGTTTGATGCCCTACAGCACAGGGCAGTCGCCAGCTCTCCTGGCCACGTAACGCAGTCTGCATGTGCTGGAAGAAGCCGATAGGATGTAGCTGTCAGGCTTGGGGACAGCCGCTCTGCCTGGCCTGGATTTAGAGGCACGTGTGACGCTGCAGTGCTTGAGATCTTCAGGGGGGAGAACAAAATAAGATCCTACTCGATTGCTGTCAGGGCAGACTACTTTTGAATGCTAAACGCAGAACAGACATGGCCGGGGCCGCCCGGCTCCCATTCGAAGAAGGTTAATGAGAAATACTAGCCTCCCCCGCACCCTAATTTAATTAGCTCAAAGGCTCATCTTGGCTACTTTAAGGAAAAGTCAACCTCTTCTCTTCCCTTCTCAACATTAACCAAGCCTGCGTGTAATTTTGTTCCAAACGGGCGTCTTTGTTCTTCCAGGAGCCGCCACAGATCCGACATCATCGAACGTGAGCAATTTGGAACGGCCGGGATCACAGAAGACAAAGAGAGTTCAGAAGGCACTCAACTCATCACAGGCCCTGAGCCTCCGCGACCATCAAGGCCCTCCAGGGCTTTGAAGGCGAGACAAAGCCGCTCTCCAATCGGTGCCCACTGATGTGCGAGGGTCTCTCGAAAAATCAGAATCAATGGCCAAGATGCAGCAGGATGTGATCAGGCACGTCTTAGAAGTAACCCACGTTAAGTTTCTGTCCAAATAACAACTTGCACTGAAATGCCTGATCAGTGTAAAAACAAAAGATGTGAGGTTTTTAATTCAAACGAATTCAAAGCTTTCTGTAGAAACTATTTTTATCGGGATAAAACTTATCAGTATTTAAGATCTTTAGTGTGTACGTTCCTCATACCGTTTGCATTTTTTTTTAAGCCACTGAGAGCACCGACACACAAATCGAAGCACACCCAAAAGGAGCATGGACGCTGATGTCCTCTCACCTCTATTCCGACAAAATTTAACGCTCTTCATGGAAGGTCAGGTCAGGCACCTGTTCACTTACATTCCTTGTGAGTTCAGGATCAGACTGGTGATTACAGTCCCCATTCCACTGTGTGAGAGGAGAATTTTCGCTTCGCCTTTGATTTGAACTGTGCCATCAAGGAGGCGAATGCATAACTTTCATTAACAACAACAAAAACTATTTTAAAGTAAATTTAGCAGCTGTCAGTAAAAACAACAGAGAAGGAGACGCCAACACACCACCATCAACACAATGGGAAGGATTCATTTTTTAAAAAAAGTTTTCACCTGGCACCCGGCACAACAGGATAGGGAAGAGAGGCCCATCAGTGGCTCTTAGCCCCAAGGTACAGATAGAACACCCTATCTGGGGCAGTGACGTTCTGTATCCTTGGTGTTTGGGGGGCAACACTGGAGGGGGGTCTTCTGGAGTTTTGGCCCTGCTGGTAGACCACCTGATGGCCCCTGGATTTTGGCCACTGTGTGGCACAGAGTGTGGGACTGGATGGGCCACTGGCCTGAGACAATATGGCTTCTCTTCTGTTCTTATGTTCCAGGACATCCATGATGGGAGGCCATTCAGTCATCAAAACTCCGCCAGGCAAAAGATCTTGCCTCTCTGTTCACCACACCCCCCCTTCCATCAGATGAGAAGGAAAACCTGGGGTCTCAGGATTAACAGGTGGTCAAGGAGAAGCACCCCCGTCCCAAACCATTTAGGGCTTTCAAAGGAAGAACCAGTACTTTGAACGGTGCCCAGAATCAACTCACGGGGCAGTAAAGCTTAGAAGTGGCAGAATACAGCCCAAGCACTGCATTCTGTACCACATTTCAAACTTCCCAACCATCTTCAAAGGCAGCATGGAGTACACTGCAGTAATCTAACCTAGAGACGTTCACAGCATTTACAACCTTGGCCAACCTCCACTGTTTTTCCAAGGAAAGGCCACAGACAGCACACAACCAAAGCTGGTGGAAGGCCAGGAGGAGGAGGAGGAGATTGGATTTATACCCTGCCCTTCAATCGGAGTCTCAGAGCAGCTTACAAATTCCTTTCCCTTCCCCTCCCCACAACAGACACCCTGTGAGATAGGTGGGGCTGAGAGAGCTCTCATTGTAGGCACACACTTAACACATTTGTAGGTACACACTTAACTTCCCCACCTGGAGTGAATGAGGGAGTGGAACCTTTGCTTGTAGAAGTCATAACTTTTCTCGCAAGTTGTACCTCCTCTTCCTTTCCCAGGTTGAGGTGTCCTTGAGAAGCTTTTGGTACCAGTGTGATCAGCAGATCACCAACACATATATCTTTTCCTTGGTTGAGATGGCAATGCTAGGCGTGGCGTGAATGTGTGACATGTGCTTGGGGAAGGAAGGGGCTTTTATTCGAATCACCTATATTAAGCTTATACCCACCAAAAGTCTTTAGTTCTAGCACAGTGACTTTTTGGATCATGCATATATCTCAATAAACTTATCACTGCCAAGAGAGAGGTGTTGAGAGTAACATGACTGGGAGTTTGGTCGACTTGGGGAATGCTCCCACAGGAGATGGCTGAACACACTCTCACCCGGAGGATGAGGTTTCCATGAGGCGCCCGGGGAACTGGGCCAGGGACAGGCAGGGAAGGGGACTGTGCATGCCCAGGAGGGATCTGAAAAGGGTGGCTCTCTGGGGGTTCGGGATTACTTATCAAAGGGAGGCAGCGTCCTCATCTCTGAAATCAAGGAGGAAATAAGGCCAGTCGTACAAGTGTCGGGTCTGATTGTCCCATGATGCACTCCAGTGAAGCCAGGAGACAACGGGAAGGTGCCCCCCTACCCAGACCTGCTACCCTGGCTCCACTGCCAGTCCGGGTCCCAAACATCACCTCAGTCTTGTCTCAATCGCACAAGCCCTCATTCTGCAGACTTGGATATTCCAGGTGCCACAATCAGTGCTCCCTCTAAGCTGTGGCGTCTTGTGAGCAAAAGTTCTACTTTGTGAGCTACTGGCATTAAAGTTGTGAGCAAGCGATTTGGCTGTTGCTTAATTTAGTTTGCTCTGGAGTCCTCCTTCCAGAGCTAAGGCAAAAATGTGTGAGGTGGAGGCTAAAAAACTGTGAGCCAGCTCACAGTGACTCAGCTTAGAGGGGACACTGGCCACAATGTTGAGTGTCATCAGCATAGCTCCAGAGGAGTTAGCTGTGTTAGTCTGCGGCTGCAAAACAGTAAGAAGCCCAGTTAGCACCTTTAAGACTAACATGTATCTGACGAAGAGAGCTGTGTTTCTCAAAAGCTTATGCTACAATAAATTTTGTTAGTCTTAAAAGTGCTACCACTGGGCTTTTTACTATTTTATCAGCATAGCTGACACCTTTCTTGCAGATCCCTGGATCAAGTCTCTCTGAGCCATCAAGGAAAGATTAAATAGCATGGCGGAGTAGGGGTGGGGGGCAGGATCCAAGCCTTGCAGAACTTCACAGCAAGGAGGTCACAGATCTGAGCAACTCTCCTGCTGCACAATCTTCTGGAATCAATCAGCCAGATAGGGATGGAACCACGGAAACATCGTGCTCTTGAGATCCCTCTCAGACAACCGGTCCAGGATACTATTGCAGGAAGCCACTGAGAAATTCAGGAGAAGCAACGGGGTCACACTCCCACATCTTTTCCCCAGTGAAGGTCATTCCTTGGGACAACCCAGGCCACGTCAAAACGGATTGAAATGGGCATCTGTTTAACCTAAGAATGCCTGGAGATGCACAGACACGGTGTCAGCTAGCTGCCATGTTTCAATTGTACTTGTCCTTTCCTGACTGTGGCGCTACGGCGCGTGCCTGCTTGCTTGCTTTGCTCACTTGCTGTAAACAGTGATAGGGAGGCACTCATGGGACTGTGCGAACTGGCGCTGCCAGACTGGGTTAATCTGACTAACCTTGAGGAGGAGGGAGGGCTTGCGTTCCACTGTTGGTGTGAATATTTCTGCTCTCATGAGGCACGGAGACTCTCCCGTTCATTATGTAACCTCCCGCCGGGCGAATTCCCGCCCGTGCGCTTGGATTTCATTTGCTTAGCCATTTGCAGCATCACGCTATATGAAGGGATGCCTCCGCCCCATTGTCATTCCTAACAATATACCTGTAGATCATGGCAACACACCTGTAGTCTAATAAAGCATAACGATTCCCTGGAAACGTGTGTGGAGATTTACTTGCTGTTGAACCTGACAGAATTACTTAAACATCTTTTCCCAAATTGGGGATAACAGCTAGTGATTTGATCCTGGTGCCTTCTTCAGGAAGGGTTCTAGGACTTCCTTCATCAAGGTGAAGGGTGCTACTCCCTCCTGGGGGGGGGAAGCTGATTTCCTCATCCCTCCCCACCAAAATTCTACGCCATTGAACACAGGACTGTCTTCTTCTTAAATCGTAGGACTCAAAACTGATCATGAGACTATAAGGTATTACACCGCTGAGCTAGAGAACCTACACATGGCAAGTTTGGTGTAGTGGTTAAGTGTGCAGAATCTAATCTGGTTTGATTCCCCACTCCTCCACTTGCAGGTGCTGGATGACCTTGGGCAAGCCATAGTTCTGTCAGAGCTGTCCTTGGAAGAGCAGTTCTCTCAGAGCTCTCTCAGCCCCACCTACCTCACAGGCAGTGTTCCCTCTAAGCTGAGTTAGTGTGAGCTAGCTCAGAGTTTCTTAGCCTCCAGTTCACAGATTTCTGTCTTCGCTCAGGCAGGATGGCTCCAGAGCAAACTAATTTATGCAGTAGCCCAATTGCTCGCACACAGTTTTAATGCCAGTAACTCACAAAGTAGAATTTTTGCTCACAGGACTCCATAGCTTAGAGGGAGCATTGCTCACAGGGTATCTGTTGTGGAGAGGGGAAGGGGAAGGAGTTTTTGAGCTGCTCTGAGACTCCTAGTGAAGGGCGGAGTATAAATCCAATCATCATCATCACCATCATCATCATCATCATCATCATCATCATCATCATCAATCTCCTCCTCCTTCTTCATTCCACACCTGCTGAGGGAAGGCTGCATCTCAAAAGCAGAAGATCCTAGTTTCATAGGCCTGGACAAGAGTCAGCTGCTAAGTCCAGACCGAGAGTGCTCACCCACCAGATATCTAAAGGAGTGACTTTTATCACAGGGGCAGCCTCCTTTTAGCTTGAAATCACCAGAAGAGCAGGGGTCATTTCCTGCAGGAGCGCACAGGAGCAGAGCTCCGGCAGTAAAGAGCCCAGGGGGCAGACACATGCAACAAGCCCCGCCCCCTGCTCCCAGCAGCCCTCAGTCAGAGCAAGAAGCAGCCAGGTAAGTTGCAGAGCTCCCCCTGGTCCAAGACAGTCCAGTGGCACCTTTAAGACCAAGTTTTATTCAGGTACAAGCTCTCCCTCCTCTGCGAGGACAGATCTGCACTCCCCCCCCCCAAACAGCTTGCAATCCAAAACAGTCCAGTGGAGCCTGAGTGGTGGGTGTTGCCTTCTGACACACTTCCAGTGATGCCGGGGTGTGTGTGGCATATGCAAATGAGTTATGCTAATGAGTTATGCTAATGAGCTCCTGCAGCTCTTTTTCTACGAAATGACCCCTGGGGAGGAGATATAATGGCATCTTCACAGGCAAACTGGGCTCCTTGGAGAGGCCTGCCAAAGGCCACCCCTCCCCATTTTTGAAGGCCAGGAAGACCCTGCCCCCTGCTCTTTCAGAAAACCTGTGGACCACAGATGGCCTTTAGTAGAACTAAGACAAAAGAAATGTTTGCATTTTAAATTCTGGTACTTTTCAGTTTGGACACTGTAGGACTTCATAGTGCGCTACTGTGCAGAAACTGTAGATCAGACTGTCAGGTTCCAGTGGTGACGGAACGCCACCTATTTCGGTATCTTGCAGACACAGCCAAGAGACACACACACCCCCCCCAGCGCATTGATATTCAGTCTGACCTGTGTAACATTTCACAACACTGATGACAGAACTGAGACAGCTAAAATTTAGAGAACGCTGCCTGCCTAAAGCTCCCAAAACTGCCTGAGAGAGCAGAACTAGTGAAGGAAGATTTGGCATAAATGAATATTAAAGCCCCGAGATGTCATGCCCAGTAATCACTACTTACGTTTTGTTTAAGGGAAAGCTTGAGCGGCTTGCGACAGAACTGTCCGCACGTCTCACTCCCCAAGATGCATTATTTGGCAATTCAGGATTGCACTCCGGCACGCTCCTGCAGCTTGACCCATTTCTTTCTTGGGTCGGACCGCCTGCCACACTCTCCGGCGAGCAGAAGCAAAGCACAAGACGGCCTTGGGAAATCTCGATAACCCTTCCAATCAGTCTCCCTAATCGAGGTGAGCCGAGAGCACCAGAGAGGCCACCTGACACTTCTTCCCTCCCTCCCGGGGGTTCTCATTCATATGGAGATGGGCACGGAAATCCTCTGCCTTGATTTGGAAATGTTTTACCAACCATGGAAGGAAATAACATTTGGCTTAATATTTAAACACTTCGGGAGCACAGTTAGGGAAACTAAATCAGACAAAAAGGAGACATGTCGGGGAGTAATCTGCTCTATAAAACCGGTCATAATTCCCCTCTGATTGAAAACGAGGATTTCAGATTAGCTCGTTTAAGAGCATTTTTTGCGGGCAAATGTAACAGTTTTCATTTCCCCCCCCCCAACTTAAATGCAAACTATAAATAGCGGAACATGCTGGATGATTCAAATGGGCAACCTCCCCCCCCCCCATGCATACATTGTGAACACTGCCAAAGTGAGTTATGGCAGGCTGAGAGTCTTGTTCCTGGGATTTTTATAGCAAATAGGACTGTCAATCTTTGTCCATCCCCTCTACCCAGAGCAGGGGTCATTTTGCAGAAAAAGAGGTGCAGGAGCTCATTAGCATAACTTATTTGCATATGCCACACCCCCTGACATCACCAGAAGTGTGTCAGAAGGCAACACCCACCGCTCAGGCTCCGCTGGACTGTTTTGGATTGCTAGCTATTGGGGGGGGGGGGAATGCACAGATCTGCCCTCACAAAGGAGGGAGAGCTTGTACTTGAAGGCGGGCCAGGGGGAGGCTCTGCAACCTACCTGGCTGCTTCTTGCTCCTTGTGGCCTGACTGAGGGCTGCTGGGAGCAGGAGGCGGGGCTTGTTGCATGTGCCCGCCCCCTGGGCTCCTTACTGCCGGAGCTCCGCTCCTGTGCGCTCCCGCAGGAAATGACCCCTGACCCAGAGAATTTACAAGGCTTGGCACTGTAAGCTTTTGCACTAAAATTATATATACATACAGGTGCGTGTGAAGTGAAGTCACTTCCAACTTATGGTGAACCTATGCATGAATGACCTCCAAAGCGTCCTATCCTTAACAGCCTTGCTTGCGTCCTGCAAATGGAGAGCTCTGCAGTCCTTGAGTGAGTCCGTCCATCTCATGCTGGGTCTTCCTCTTTTCTTGCTGCCTTCAACTTTTTCCTAGCATTGTCTTTCCCAGTTAGATTTCTCTTCTTATGATGCGACCAAAGTACAATACTCTCAGTTTGGTCATTTTAGCTGCTAGGAAGAGTTCAGCTTGATCTCTTTAGAGGTACTTAAAAAGGTTTTCCTTTGCTCGAAAGCTAGTCAAATTCGACTCCAGGGGAGCGGTGCTCATCTCCGTTTCCAAGCTGAAGAGCCAGCGCTGTCCGAAGACTTCTCCATGGTCACGTGGCCGGTATGACTAAATACCGAGGTACATGGAACGCTGATACCTTCCCACCAAAGTGGTACGTATTTATCTACTTGCAATTTCTTGCTTTCAAATTGCTAGGTTGCCAGGAGCTGGGGCCACAGATGGGTCTCGAACTGCCGAACTACCGACCTTCCAGTCTGCAGTTCAGCGTCTTAACCACTGAGCCACTTTACCTTACCCACTGGCGGTCCACGGTATCTGTAAAACTCTCCTTCAACACCACATTTCAAAGGAATCAAGTCTCTTCCTGTCACACCTTCCTTCATCATCCGATTTCCACACCCATACATGTGATGAGGAATCCTGTGGCATGAATTACCTTGACCCTGGACACCAGCCACACATCCTTACACTTAAAAACCTTTTCTAGCTCCTTCTGGCTGCCCTTCCCAGTCTCAGCATCCTGATTTCTTGGGTGCAGCAGTCTCTCTTTCGGTTGACGATGGAGCCAAGGAATAGAAAATCCTGAACAATTTCATACACACATATAACAAAACAAAACAGACCAGTAGCATCTTTTATGTTGTTGTTCAGTCACACAGTCGAGGCTGACTCTTTGTGACTCCATGGACCACCTCACGCCAGGCCCTCCTGTCTTCTGCCGTCCTCCAGAGTTTGCTTAACTTCTTGTTAGTTGCATCGATAACCCTGTCTAACCATCTCATCCTCTGCCGTCCCCTTCTTTGGCCTTCAATCTTTCCAAGCATCAGGGTCTCCTCCAGTGAGTGCTCCCTTATCATCTGGTGGCCAAAGTATTTGAGCTTCAGCTTCAGTCTCTGGCCTTCCGGGGAACAGTCAGGGTTGATTTCTTTTAGGATTGACTGATTTGATCTCCTTGCAGTCCAAGGGACTCTCTCAAGAGTCTTCTCCAGCACCATAATGCAAAAGAATCTATTCTTCGGCGCTTGGCCTTCCTTATGGTCCAACTCTCGCAGCCATACATTACTACTTTTATAACAGCATCCAATTGCCTGCAAAACATTCAAAATTCAGGTGTGCTGCAAACATTCAGGATTACTTGGGGTTGTGGTTCAGTGGCAGAGCTTCTGTTCAGCATGCAGATGGCCCCAGGTTCAACCCCCAGCAACCGCAGTTGAAAGGACCAGGCAGCACGTGAGGCAAAAGACTTCTCCCTGAAACCCTGGAGAGCTGCTGCCAGTCTGAGTAGACAATACTGACCTTGATGGACTGATTCAGTATACGGCCGCTTCAAGTGTGTTCAACCCAATGTGAGGTGGGAAGCTTGTATCTGAGAAAGTCTCACTCCCATAGACAACGGCCACAGCTGGCCGTGCCCCAGGAAGAACCAAACTCCTTGGGAAAAGGTTGATCACAGGTTCAGGCGACGAGCATCCTCTCTACCTGACAGCAGATTTGAAACATGATTACATGGCCTACAGCCTTTTCCATCCTTTCCTCTCATTATGAGCACAGAGAGACTGCCCTGCTCCGCTGTTTAATTCCCACACCAATCCTGAGAGACAGGCCGGCCAGAATAAGAGGTGGGGGTAAGGGAGGCCCCATGGCTCAGTGGTAGAACATCTCTGCAAGCAGAAGATCCATAATTCAATCTCTAGTTTAAAAAAATGATCAGGCAGTAGGCAGAAATGGAAAATTCCCAGAAATGTTGAAGCCACGGGAAACAAAATGGAAATTCGGGGGGAATTTGAAATATATACAATAGTTACTTTCCTATCAAATTGGAACTTCTTTTGCCGATTGAACATAAAATATATAAGGCATAACTCAGCATATGAAACTGCATGGCATTTGAAAGTATGAGTATCTTCATTTTCTCTAAGAAAGACTGCAAGTATACCCAACACTTGAGAAAGAGTTGCAAACTGTTGTGCCCTAGGCTACCATAGTACATGCATCCTTGATTATTTCCACCTGAGAGGTAAGGGGAAAATAAACCTTGAAGGAAGAAAAAGAAAACACATTCTGCAGTGCCCAAAAGAATCTTGAAAAATTTCTATGTGTCCACAGAACAAGAGGTCCCGCCTCCCGTGGCCCCCAAAATTTTCAATTTTTCCCACTGGAAAATTTGCAAAAAGTCCTGACTTTTTCATGGTGTACACCTGGAATGTGTGAAAGGCTTTTTTAAGACAAGGAGTTCCTTACTCAGAAAGAGAAAATATTACACAGGCAGCGCTCCCGAAACTTTCACTTTTTTTCCCCACTGGAAAAATTGAGGAAGTCCGCAAACTTTTTTGTGCAATTATATATTTTAAGTGGGGAAAACCATAAGAAGCATTGTATTCATTCTAAGAGGAAATATTTCAGAGGACCCTTTTTTTAGTATTTCCCTTTCTCCAATTTTTGCAAAAAAAAAAAAACCCAAACAAACACCCTTCTCAGAAAGAATGCTCCCCATTCCCCCCCCCCATTTTTATCTGGGACTTGACATCTTTAGCAGTGTGTGGGGGGGTGTCCAAGTCCTCTGCCTGCTGCCCTGGAGAGCTGGTGCCCATCCAAGCAGACAATACTGACCTTGATACATCATTAGTCTGATCCCTTATTAGGAAGCTTCATGAGCCCATGTATAATTGGCCCAAAGTCACTCGGACTCTTTCGCAGCAGAACCACAACGTGGACTTGGGTCTCTCCACTCCTAACCTGACACTCTTGAACTGCACGAGCGGCTTCTTTTAAAACCCAAAGACTTTCAAGACTGTGTGTGAGCAAAGACAACTTAATGAGCATTACTCGGTCCCAAATAAATTGAGGGGATACACTACGTGAGGGAGAGCTGTACGTTTTGAAAGCACGTGCTCTATTAAGGGGAAAACCTGCACGGCTGGTCTTGCTTCGGTGCACAGAGAGACACCCCAGGTGATAGAGTGGGGACACGGAAGGGCTCAGGCTTGGATCTAGGAGGGCAGGGCCCCGAATACAACTCCACAACCAGACGGCTCAAATTCACTCTTCTGGGGTGGGGCAGCCATCTTGTGGGGCAACACAGAGCACGGCAGACTCACCGGTCAGATCCGGTCGTTTAGGACGAGCCCACATCTCACGCATTGCCGCCGCCGAAGCAAGATCTGTTACAGCAAAGGGAACCTTGGGGGGAGGGGCTGCGGCTCCATGGCAGAGAACCTGCTTGACGTGCAGAAGGTTCCGGGTTCCATCCCGGGCATCTCTAGTCAAAAAGATCAGGCAGAGGGGGGATATGCGAGATCTCCATTAGGAACCCGGGAAAGCTGCTGCTGGTCTGAGCAGACAACACTGACTTCGATGGGCCAATCATCCAATTCAGAAGAAGGCCACCACCTCACCTGACCATGTGAACCCTGCAGAGTGTGCGGACACAATGCTGTGGGAGCTGTCCCAAACCCCACCTTCTCAGGGAAGTAAAGCCAAGCAAGCTCTATTCTGCTACGGTCAGGCCTCACCTGGAGTCCTGTGTCCAGTTTTGGGCACCGCATTTTAAGAAGGATGCTGACAAGCTCGAGTGTGTTCAGAAGAGGGCAACCAGGATGGTGAGAGGGTTGGAGTCCAAGTCTTACGGGGAAAGGCTGAAAGAGTTGGGTATGTGTCGCGTCCTCCCCTGGTCCTCGGTGTAGCGCCCCCTGTGGCCGTGTTGTCGAGGTCTTGGTCGGGCTCCGGCGGGATGGGCGGCCCTGGAAGCAGTCAGCTCCAAAGTGGGAGAGGGAGTGAGGGGCCTCAGACAGACAGGGGACAGGGTTAAGTGCACCTGGAGCGTCCCTCTGCCAGCACGCTGTGAAAGTCTTTCCCGCGCTCTTTCTCATCTCTGCGTCTCTCTCAGCATCTCCCTCTGTTTCACAGCGTACTCCTCCTCCCTGGCCCCTTCTATACACTGCCTTTTATCTCCCCACCCCGCTCCCGGGACCACCCATCCGCCCTCTGGCTTGGGCCACGCCCCCTTTATCTACCGGGACGCCGGTGGGGGTGGATGTTGGTACGCTGCCGCTGGCTCTGGCAGCCCCTGGGCTGCACCGCCAGTGCTGCTCTGCGGCTGCTCTCGCTGTTCTGTGCCCGTTCTCGGTTTGTCAGCCCCATTGCCTTCGTCTCGCTCTTCTTCCCGGGGGCTGCTCCACGGCAATGTTCCCTCTGTCATGGAGTCCTGTGAGCATAAATTCTACTCTGTGAGCTACTGGCATTAAAGTTTTGAGCCAGCAATTTGGCTACTGCATAAATTAGTTTGCTCTGGAGCTGTCCTTCCTGAGCTAAGACAAAAATGTGTGAGCCAGAGGCTAAAAAACTGTGAGCTAGCTCACACCAACTCAGCTTAGAGGGAACACTGCTCCGCCCCCTGGCTCGGCCAGTGCGGCGCACTGCGGCCAGGGTCGCCACTCCCATCTCCCTCGCTGGCTCGTCGTGCTCTGCCCTTCCTGGTAAGGCGTACGGTGGGGGTCTTGTGGGGTTCGTCGGAGGTCCCAGGGTCCGGCCCCCACGGCCCGCGACCTCTGGAGCGGGACAGTATGTTTAGTCTGGGAAAGAGAAGGCTTAGAGGGGACATGATTGCAGTCTTCAAGTATCTGAAGGGCTGTCATGTTGAAGATGGAGTGGATCTGTTCTCTCTTGCTCCGGATTGCAAGACTAGATCTAATGGGTGGAAATTACAAGGGAGTCGTTACCGGCTAAATATCAGGAGAAACTTCCTAACTGTCAGAGTGGTTGAGCAGGGGAACAGTCTGCCTCGGGAGGTGGTGGATGCTCCTTCGCTGGGCGTTTTCAAGCAGAGGCTGGACGACCATCTTTCGGGTATGTTGTAGGGCTATCTTTCGGCTGTGCTCCTGCAGAGTGCAGGGGGTTGGACTAGATGACCTGCAAGGTCCCTTCCAACATTCTATAATTCTAAGCACGTGTGAGCAGCACAAATAATTATCCCAGAAAATTTCCTCCTCCTCTAGCTTGCACAGAGCTCTACTGAGGAAAAAAGAATGATTGCAGAAGGTAGTGGTGAGCGTATGCCCTCATCCCTCCCACCCCTTATGATGTGCGGGTAGTGTGGGGAAAGAAGTGTTACATGGTGCATGCGCACCACATGGACGTTCCCCGAGGGTTCAGGAGATGAAGCTGTTGGTTTTTACACGAAAGGGACCAAGTCTCCAGGGAGAGACCGTGTAAACTGCCTGGGTTAGAACAAAGCCTACAGGGCTGACTTCGTGTCAGACATTGTCCAACTCAGGGAATCCAAGTCCCGCAATCTGAAGGAAAAGAATGGGATCTTTGCTTGCCAGCAGATAAACTTAAGTAAATAATGTTTGCCATCAACTCTAAATGGAGAATGACAGTTAAATTTTATAATCATCTCCCCTGCTTTAGGACTCACTCTATTTTCTCAAGCTCATGACCCACAGGTTACCATAGCAACTAGGAAATCCTACCTTATCAGACTCTTACATTTACATTCCTCGCGGCTGCTTCCCTTTATGAATTAAATCCATCACAGTCTTCTATTCTCAGAGTAAGAACTTCTTAGGATTATCTTGCAGAAACAAGGATCAAAATGCTTTGACTGAAACATGCAATGTAAACGCTAATTTGGCAGCGGGTTTCTTTCAGCAAGGCGCTCGCCCGGGTGCAAGCAAACAGCTCCCCTCCATATTGGTGGTGGCAGAGCCTCGGCCAAGGAGATGCCAGGAGCACGGATGGTAAGCGGTGCCAGTCTCCACAGGCAACAGAAGCTATTCTACAGCCGGAAGTGGCAGCGCAATGACCTCCCATGAATCCATAAGGACAAAAGTGCATTTTAGAGTTACCAAGAGGTGTCCTGGCAGATCTAGGCGATGCAAAACCACCCAAGAGCTTGCAACTAGGGGTGTGCAAAAACACCTAACACAGGTATTTTTTCAGGCTCAGGTATATTGAACCCAGAAAATATTGGTATTTCCCAATATTCCCAAATCCCAATACCAGTATGGTATTCGGATTCCGTAAATATTTCAGATTGCTGAATTTTTTTGGCTTTATTATACTTTATGGGAATCATTGTAGTCCATGGTCCCCATAGGATATAATGGAGAATCGATTGGGGCTCTGTGTGGGTTGTTTTTGAGGTATAAGTGCCATGTTTGCAGCATAGCTGCTGGTGCCTCTCCTCAACCCCCCCCCCCAAGTTTCAAAAAGATTGGACCAGAGGGCCCAATTCTATGGGCCCCAGAAGGAGGTGCCCCCATTCGCCATTGTTTCCAATGGAGGGGGAAAAGGCGTTTAAAGGGAATGCTGTGGCTGAACTCCAAAGGCATTTAAAGGTCTTGTGGTCCCTTTAAATGACTTCTCCAAGCCACGGCTTCACCCAGGAAGTGTTTTAAGGGACTACAACTCCTTTAAACACCCTCTAACACTAACTATCCAGCATCACTGAAAAATCCTGAATATTTTTGTGATTTTGGGGGGGCTTGGCAATATTGGATAGGCGGATAAATACCCCAGCTGATATCTGGCTGAAAAAAAAACAACCCAGAAAAATACTGGGAAGTATATATATATATATATATATGAGGCTCAAGGCAGCTAACAATTGAGGCAAAAGCCATAATTAAGACAATTAAAACAAGATAAAAACATAACGATAGTACAACAAAGTGCTGGTGCTCTGATGTTCCCAGTTCCAAGATGGGTTCCGGTAGGGTGGATCCGGACCAACGACATAAGTTCCAAAGCGGCAGATAGCCAGTCTTCTTCCCAGGGCCCGATTGCACCCTGATGGTATCTCTGCCAATTTTCAGCGACGGTGCACTGATGGAACAGTAGCGGCAGCGGCTCCTACTCGAAAGCCTGGCGGAAGAGCTCCGTCTTGCAGGCCCTGCGGAACTGCGCAAGATCCCGCAGGGCCCGGATCTCCTCCGGGAGCTCATTCCACCAGGTAGGAGTTTCACACATACACACCACTTTCAGAACAATACAAACTACTTAACATCAAAAACGAATGATGCTTTAAATATTAGATCAAAAATTCAGAAATAGCTATGAGAGCCTTACAACTAGATTTGATTGAATTAGGAACTGCTCTTTGGAAAATGTAGGAAAACCGCTTCCAAACCCTGAAGAGTATTTTCAGGTCTTTGGTTCAAATGAAGGAACTGCCCAGCATGCTCCAACCCTGTGTATGCCCTGCCAGCCATAACCACGGATACCCTTTCCCACCCTCACCTGTCTCTTCTCTCTCTGGTCAAGTACACAACTTCATGCTTGGACTCACACACCCACAATCAAGGATCAAATCAACCTGTGGAAGAGACACTTTTAATTCATCCAGCCCTTCCTTTTTAAACCCATGAAACACAAAGTCCAGAATCAGACAAAAGCCTTCTTGCTCTGCCTGAGCCATAAGTACATTTCAAACCTATGTCGTTTATGGAGACTGGCTGGGGTATGAGCCAAACGCAAGGCCAGGACAACCACTGCAGAGATCATGAGTTACGCAGCACCTGCCCTCTACCCAGCTGTGTGTTTACTCAGAAGCAATCTCCAATAAATCCAACAGGCTTGGGCCCCTTGGCTTGTGCTTACAGCTGAAGTCCAGTTATGAATGCTAACATTCAAATGCATGGCCATCCCCTCCAGTTTCTGCTTGGTAACACAGAAGTCTGGTGACAGAAAGCGCCGTCGACTCATAGGCGAGGGATGTTCAGAGGTGGGTTTGCCATGGCCTGCCTCTGCGTAGCAACCCTGGACTTCCGTGGTGGTCTCCCATCCAAATACTCACCAGGCCCGACCCTGCTTAGCTTCTGAGATGTGACGAGATCAGTCTAGCCGCAGCCACCCAGGGCAGGGCACACAGACGTCTACAGACTGTCTAAGCCTAAATAATCAAACCCATCACGGGTTGACTCCAGTATTGATGGTTTCCATTTTCAGCCTTCACTTTATCCCCCTCACATTCCCATTTCCCAACTGGTTAAAAACACTGTAATATCTTTGGACGCAACAGTCCATGTACATTCAAATAGAACTAAGGAATGTGCCGCTTGAAAATTCAGAAATACACCCAACAGTACACTTTTAAATGCTCCCTGAATTACAAATGATCAGGGATATTTTTGGGCAGGAACGCACAGGAACAGAGTTCAGGCTGGCTCCCGAGTTGGCCACGCCCAGCAGGAACTCATTAGCATAATAGGCCACACCCAACAGCAGGAACTCATTAGGATTGGCTACATCAGGGGTGTGTGGCCTAACATGCAAAGGAGTTCCTGCTACAAAAAAAGGCCCTGGGTTTTGACAACAAACAAGGTAAACAGAATAAGGAGCAAAAGGTGGGTGTGGCTGGATGACCACACTTCTGGTAACATGGGGGTGTGGCCTAATATGCCACTGAGCGGTGCTGTCAGGGGTGTGACCTAATATGCTAATGAGTTTCTGCTGTTGGGTGTGGCCTATTATGCTAATGAGTTCCTGCTGGGCTTTTTCTACAAAAAAGAGCCCTGCAAATGATACACACGCTGTTTTGAAATCACCCTGTGGTTTCATAAACTATTTCTTTCCAACTAGGTTCGAGTCCAGGGGCCCCTTAGAGGCCAAACAAGATGTTATGGGGATGAGCTTTCGAGCGTCAGAGCGCTCCCGTTGCCAAATTGATTCTCAAACGCTCATCCCCCTGAAAATCTTGTTGGTCTCTAAAGTGCTAGCGCCGTGGGCACTGGCTCTTGCTGAGGTGGATGATTCCTCAGATGAGGAAGCGTCAGGGAGCAACCCACCCTCCTCTGGAGTCAGCCCAGGAACCCTCACCAGCACCAGAGGGAGAAGAGGCCCCAGCAGCTGCACAGGAAGTACAGCCAGAGGGAGAGACCGAACCAAAGCCGCCATACTCCCCACCTAGTTCCCCTGAGTGCCCCAGACGCAGGGCACGCCAGAGGCTGAGTATGCAGGAGCGATGAAGGAGTGCCAGGCTGCAGCTCTTGCAAAGGCAACGGGAGGAGTTGTGAATCTTGGCAGACTGACTCCCAGGGAAGGGAGGACTTTTTCATACGCAGCCCACACACCTGCCTCAGCGCAGTAGCAA
>NW_015163165.1:0-11337 GCF_001447785.1 Gekko japonicus
TTCCTGGAGAAGTTGGCATAACAATTGTGGGTGGATAATTTTAATAGATTCCCCCACCCTTGAAGAGTATTGATATCTCTGTAAGTCTAAACCCAAGAAAGTAGTAATCGGTCTGTGATAAAGGAACCGTCATCAATTCCTCACACTCAGATTGCAGTTCTCCTGGCTAGAACAAAATACCAGATTAAGAGTGTGATCTGAATAATATGTAGGAGCAGTGATTACCTGAGACAGGCCCATGGTGGTTATGGAGACCAAGCAATCCTGAGCTACTCCTGACAAGCCTTGGCTTGAATGTTGAAGTCCCTCAGGACAACTATCATACAGGTCCTCAATACCACCCCTGAGACCACTTCTGTCAGCTCAGGTAGGGAGACTGTTAGGCAGTAGAGCAAGTGGTATATTAACAGAGTCCTAATCCTGTCTCTCAACAGAGTCCCAATCCTGTCTCTCAATCCCAGTGTTGGGTACACAGCCTCAAAACCAGTAGTGTCCTGGATGGGGCACCATGCTAGGGGGATAGAATTCTTATATACTGCCGCCATACCATTCCTGCCACCAGATGTATGGTGATGTATCACCAAGGAGCTCTGGGGGCATATCTGGGTAAGGTTAACCCCTCACCCCTCCTCTAGTCACATTTCAGTGGTACTGCTACATAAACAAACTCTGCCCACAAACTCTGCTGTGTATGGACACCACTTTGGAGCAAATATTGCCATTTTTCTGGATAAAAGCCAGCATAGAGGGGGAGGGGGGAAGAGAGAGAGAGACTGTTTGTCCTCTCTGCCTGAGTATGAAAGCCCTTCCCATTTTGAGGAGAGATTATGGCTACTGTGCACCAATACCCTCCCTCATTTTGTTATTTTGTTGGAAAAGTGAACATTAGTTAAGGCACCTAATGAGGGATCCCATTTGCATTTGGGTAAGGCCCTGGAAAATAGTAGCCCCATGTCCTGTTATGTAACTCTTGTACATCTTAATTTGTCATGTTAATACATATGCCAGTTTGGTGTAGTGGTTAAGAGCAGAAGGATTCTAATCTGGAGAGATTTGTTTTAATTTTTTTTTAATTTTATTTTTAATTTTAAGAACAAAACATTTGAGTACAGAAAATGCAATAAAACAGCAAAACATACAAGGCAAATGGTAATACAAACATCAAGATACTGAATTTGTGATGCAACCATTAACCAGTTCATAGAGGGATGCATACTTCAATGCAAATTATCCACCATTGCAAGTATATACCAATCTTTAAATTAAATCAAGACCAGTGTTCCCTCTAAGCTGAGTTAGTGTGATCTAGCTCACAGTTTTTTAGCCTCCAGCTCACACATTTTTCTCTTAGCTCAGGAAGGATGGCTCCAGAGCGAACCAATTTATGCAGTAGCCAAATCACTTGCTCCCAACTTTAATGCCAGTAGCTCACAGAGTAGAATTTTTGCTCACAAGACTCCACAGCTTAGCGGGAGCATTGCTCCCAAGCAAATTAATTTATGCAGTAGCCAAATCACTTGCTCCCAACTTTAATGCCAGTAGCTCACAGAGTAGAATTTTTGCTCACAAGACTCCACACCTTAGAGGGAGCGTTGATCAAGACCCGTTTTGTTCATTCACATCTAACATTCAATAAAACGTAAACAAAGATATATGATCCATCCATTCAAAATGTGTTGTGGTAAGTATGATTTCATTCTGTGCATCGAATAGAGTAGACCATTTTTCCATATAACTACAATGATCCACTGTGTTATCTTGTTGAATGATCCAATCTGCAATTTTATCAGCTATAAAATAATTCCAAACTCTAACATACCACTGGTTTCTAGTTGGAGTATACTGAAGTTTCCAGGAAGTGGCGATTACATTCTTAGCTGCAGTCAGTAGAACTGAAATCAGTTCTCTATCCTTCCTTTGAATTTGGGTTTTGGCCATAAATTTAAATGATAAGAGCAAGATCTTTAGGCAGGGCACATCCTGTCAATGTTGAATTTCCAGTAAGATTTTATTCCACAATTCCATTATATAGGGGCAGTCCCACCAGTTATTAAAAAAGGTGCCCTTATTACCACATCACTTCCAGCACTGGGGAGATTGGGATGGGACTATATGGGAAAGCTTCACATGAGTGAGATACTATCTTAAAATAATTTTAACTGACTGAACCTGAATTAAGGTAGATTTAGAAGTGTAGACTGAGGAACTCCAGATCTGACTCCATTGATTCTGTGAAATTTGCCTTCCTAGATCTTTTCCCCATACAGTTTGGATGGAGAACTGGGCATGATTCCCCACTCCTCCACATGCAGCTGCTGGGTGACCTTGCATCAGTCACAGTTCTCTCAAGAGCAGTTCTCTCAAGAGTTGTCTCAGCTCCACCTACCTCACAGGATGTCTGTTGTGGGGAGAAGAAGGGAAGGAGATTGTAAGCCACTTTGAGACTCTGAGTGAAGGGTAAGATATAAAAACTCCTCCTCCTCTTCCTCCTTTTCTTTCCTAATGGTTTTGTTATCGAATGTTCCCATTTTGCTGATTGTACAGCTTCACTATGTATAATCCACCTTGAATCCCTGTCAGAAAGGCTAATTGTAAATAATGTAACTAAATTAATAAATGTCTTGCACTTGAGTTTTTAACCCCACTTGCATCTACTTGCAACCTGAACCTCTCTATCTTTGCTCAAAAGTAAGTCCTCGGTTGCGGTCACACGTGCCAGAAAAAATGGGGGGGGGGATGCGAGGCTATTTCCTCCGGAGGAATTTGACCCACAGTTGCAGGATTACTCCTCCCTTTGAAGCTGCAGGTGCAGTGCATCAGTGCGTGATCAGATGCAACTGTGGGTGAGTTGGGGGGGGTTGGGTTCTGACATTTTTTCCCCATGCGCTTAACTGAGGGATCGATGAATCGCACCTCCACACAGAGGGCTCCCTATGGAGTTTGTGATGATGCGCATACTACGAAGGGAGGAAAAAATAATGGAACAGAGTTGGGATGGCCTGATCATACCATCCCGATGCCATGAGAGCATGCTGGAACGATCAGACATGGAAAAGTCCATCTGTGGCCTTCTGCAATCCATTAACTACCAGATTTCCCCTGATGTCTTTTAACTCCGCTTCTGTGGCGGAGCAGAACGAGTTGCCGACGGCTGCGGGGTGTTTCCCAGATGTTGTTGTCTGATTGCGCCCTTTAAATCCACTCAGCATTCATACCTCTGTCGGGTCTAATTGTGCGTATGATTGCAGACCTCATGAGTTTAATGGCACTTCTACTTATTACAACCATAGTCCAATATGGTAATAGTAATTTCTAATCCATATAATACCCTGCATATACTTTTTGGTAGTTTTATAGTATTCACACAGCATTTAAATGAAATAGAGCTTTCCAGGACTTCCCTAATCAATCATTTTAATCAATCATCTTAAATAACTATCCTTTATACACAAGCTGTAAATTAATCCAAAATTTTGTTAATAGAGGTCCAATATAGCCTTAATGGGAGGATCAACAGGCTGTACTCTGTAGCTAGTTTCAGACTGGAATCTTTTCTTTCAACTAAGATGATTAGCTGCACAATAATAATTTATACTTGTATTAATTAAGACCTAATAGAAAGCAGCCTGGTGCTTTTACTCTTTTTGGAAATGCTTTTTTTTTAAAAAAGCATTGCCTGTGATATTATAATAACCTTGTTCTAAGGGCTAATTGCAATCGTGTGCAATGAAATGTGAACTGTGTATAATGGAGTACATTTTTAAAAAATTGAGCACATCATGGACTGACTGGAGATCTGGACGCAGGATGAGACAAAGCAGTCAAACAGCTTTGCATGGAACCACCCACGATGTAATTTTGCTAACCACTTATTTATTTAAGCAAATAAACAGAATGTACTCCCAGCCTAGTGCTCCCAAGGCAGCTTCCTGCATGTTAAGTTGACTGTGAGGATAAATCCTTAGATTGGTTCTTCCAGCATATAGATGTGTACATGGAGCACACTGACTGCTGGTCTGTTCAATGCTAAAGGCAATGGTGTTAGTTTTACACAGTACTTCCTGTATTTGAAGGAATATGATAAGTACTCCAGAATTTTAAAGCAAATTATAAATGATACCAAGGCAAAAAGCAAAAATGGATTCTGTCCCATAATGGCAATGCAACCCGTGAGGAGGTAACAACCCTCAGCAACCAGCAAGAATTGGAAGCGCAACACTCACTTGCATAGGGCCAATAACAGTTTCCCAGAAAGGATGTGTACTCATTCGTAAACTAATGGGAAAAGACTCTATTTTGGTCCTTCTAAAACAAAAACCTAATGAATAAACCAATAGCATTACCTTAAATTTGTTTCAAATGGTCAGCTCTCTAACAAACAATGGAAAGTAAGTTAAGTTAAAGCAGTATGTGTGTGCAAGGTTTATCATCCTTAGCCATTTCTGTTTGGAGTAGTTTCCCACTGGCTTCCATCAAGATTCTTGTGGAAGGAGAGGAAGTGAGGGGAGTCTCCCCATGCCTTCATGTGCCCCCTCTACAAGAGGGAATTTTGATGGGCCATAGAATGGGAAGGATTTCTCTATGTGGGGAATTTCCCTTGCATGAAAGTTACAATCCCTGACAATTTCATCTGACTCAGACATAAGGGGAGGAAATTAGATGTGGAAATGTGTTGCATTTTTCATTGCCTAGATGAGAACAAGAACTGTTTCTCATTTCCATCTAAAATCTCAGAGGGAGAACAGGGGTGATCTTCGTGATACTGGGGCCCAGGGCAGAAGTCCAGATGGGGCTCCAGACTCACTGCCACGAACACCACCACCACCCTACTCTGGGGCCAAACAAAGGGTGGCTCTTGCCCAAGTAGAGGTGGGTGTGAGCAGCCACCACCACTGAACCACCAGCCTGGGCCCCAGAAGGGGCAGGTGTTAGCAGAGGCAGCCCCTCCGGGGGAACAGGGTTTTGGCATAGGTGCCTCCATCTTTGTTTTTATTGTCTCTCTCTCTCTCTCTCTCTCTCTCTCTCTCTCTCTCTCTCTCTCTCTCTCTCTCTCTCTCTCATGCTTGTTAGCAGTGCTTATATTCAAAGCCTGGGTTACTTCTTCCAATGCTAGAAGCCAGGTGCAAGTCGGCCTGGCTCATCCAGGTGTTTGGGAATCATTCTTTGACTTGAGCCAGCATTTAGGGTATAAGACATGTAGTTTTAGTCATGCCTGTGGTCTCACTGTCTATCTAAGTTTTGCTATGCATGTGTGCACTTGAGGCCAGCTGATAGAAGCTAAGCCTGCATTTTCTGTAAATTTAGTGTGTTATTAAAGATCTCCTTGTAAGTAAACCTGGATCTCTTTTATTGCTTATTTGAGAATTTTTAAGACCCTATGGGGCCCCTGGCCAAGGTCCATAACATGAGGCCATGGGCAGTTGGGGACCCACAGCATGAGCCCCATTGCAGGAACACCAGATGCCCATTAGCTAAGACCATTGCTGAAAGAGGATCCAATTGGGGTGATGGGGAGTTACAGATCAGAGAGTATTTCCTCCTAAAACCGACAGAAAAAACCCCTAACTGATTTATAACCCTCAAATGCATTAAAGAACAAAGAAAATGAAGAAAATGAAGTGAAGCAGAATAAAATTCAGGTGCACAACCCTAGAACCAAACAGCTGCCTATGCTCATTGTGCCATGTGTGTATGTATTGGATCCAGTTCAAGGTTATGATTTTGACCTTTAAAGCCCTATGCAGCCTGGGACCATCATACCTGCGGGACCGCCTCTCCCCATATGATCCCCTGAGAACTTTATGCTTTTCTGATCAACATCTCCTGGAAGTCCCTGGCCCAAGGGATGTCTGCTTAGCCTCAACCAGGGCGAGGGCTTTTTCAGCTTTCACCACGGCCTGGTGGAACATGCTCCCATTTGAGATCAGGGCCCTGCAGGACTTAGTACAGTTCCACAGGGCTTGTACAGTTCTACCAGGCCTTTGGTTGAGGTGGAAGGTGCTCAATCCATTCTGCCCCCCCCAATCCATGGTACTGTTAATGACCTTTTTCCAGTGCCCTGCTGTCCTGGATATTACTTGGGCACTAGAATTTCTTGGGGTAATTATTCCATAAGGCATGGATTTTGGTTTTACCTGCTATTGCTATTTATTGTTTTATTCTTTTTACTGTTTGTTGGTTTTATGTTGTGAGCTGCCCTGAGCTCATTTTTTGGGGTAGGGTGAGGCATAAATTAAATAAATAAGTAAATGGCTTGGAACCATGGAAAGACCTACTCGCATATGAACCTGCCACACCTTCTAAGATCAAGTGTCAAATGGAAACTGGGAATGTTCAGCAATAGCACACTAATGATGGAATTCCCTTCCTGGAGAAATTAGAATGGCACCAGTGTCACTAACTTTTAGGCATTGTACAGGCATTTTTATTCTCCCAGGTATTTGATAGCTAAGTTCTTTCAATTGTAACTACAGTCTTTTCCCCCTTTGAAAATTGTTTTATGCTGTTTGCAGTGTTTTATTTATTTATTTGCAACATTTATATCCTGCCTTTCGGCCCAATCATGGTCAAGGCTGCTAATAAAAAAATACACCATAAAACCAAATAAAAAACCAGATCTAATATACATATAAAACACAAGACAGCAGATTAAAACATCAGACAGGAAGGTGGGATCATTGAGAGAATGGCAAACAAAAGGAATAGGTCTTCACCCACTGACATTGATAGCAGGGCACAGACAAATATTCTCCAGGGAGGGTATTCTATAATTTTGGCACCCCAACCTCTTGGGTTGTCACCCATGTAGCCTCAGAAAACAGGGGCACCCACAGCAGGGCCTCAGAAGATGACCACAGCAGCTGGGTAGGTTTGTACAGGAGTAGGTGGTCCTTCAGCGTTCCATGCACCTTGGTGTTTAGTCATGCCAGCCACATGACCACAGAAACGTCTTCGGACAGCGCTGGCTCTTCGGCTTTGAAATGGAGATGAGCACCACAACCCTAGAGTCAGATTCGACTGGCTTTCGAGCAAGGGAAACGTTTACCTTTACTTTAGGTGGTCCTTAAGGTATGCTGATCTGAAACCATATATTAGCATCTTGAATTGGGCCTGGAAACAAACTGGGAGCCAGTGTAGATGGACTAGGACTAGACTGCTATGGTCCTTACAAAATCCTGGCTGCAGCATCATGTACCAGCTGAAGTTTCTGAACAGTTTTCAAGTAGACCCAGGAAAAGACTGCAAAAAGATCAACTCTGGCCCCTGCCACATGGCAGGGAAAACACCCGGCAAAGCGCGGCTAAATAGAGCCGCACCAAAAAAGAGACGCGCGGGCGGGATCCCACGGATCTCGTGCACCGCGCGCCGTTGCTCCCCAGCACGATCAGATGCCAGGGAGGTAGGGACGCTCAGGAGGGGGAGGCTGCCGAACTGCGCATGCTCACTGCGTTTGCTGCGCTTCCAATCCGGCCCACTCCCGGCCCAAAACGCCTCGTGGTCTCTGAAGCGCTATAAAACCCTGTCAGGGCTTTACTCAGATGGACTCAATAGACATCTCTTCTCAATTAAGGTAGGAATCTGACTGAATCTCCTCAGCATCCATCTCTCTCAATACTTTTCTGCTCAGCTGATGCCAACCAATCAGATTGTTTAGAACAGCCTGGCACTCAAGGCTCTCTGGCTCTGTGAAGAATTAGCCCTTCATACTCTTTCAGATGTTGGTACAACACTTCTAAGCCTCTTAAAAAGTGCAGTCTGTGACACCAAACTTCACACTCAACAGGCCAGCATATTTTAAGGTTTGTATTTGGTACAAAAGTAGAAAATATAATGTGGCTAACATATCTAGATATAGAGATATAGATATAGATATCCCCATAGGGTTTTCAAGGCAAGAGATATTCAAAGGTAGTTTGGCATTGCCTGCCCCCCGCATCACAACCCTGGTATTCCTCGGAGGTTTCCCATCCAAGTACTTGCCAGGGCTGATCCTGTTTTGCTTCTGAGATCTGATGAGATTGGACTAGCCTGGACTAGCCAGGTCAGGTGTGTGTGTGTGTGTGTGTGTGTGTGTGTATAAAGAATAAAATAAGAAGTTATCTATCTAATCTTATTTTCTTTCTTCTGCTCCCAATATGATTCCCTGAGATTCTTGCATGATATGACAGATGGGAACCTTATTTAAATTTAGAAAGCGTGAATACCACATGCTGAGCTAGACAGAACAATTGAGCTTGGTTTCCTTTGCATGAATTTTATTTAATGCTAGATTCAGGTTAGAAACTTGAAGATGGTGTAAATGCTGGAGAGGAAATTGTCAGAAATACCCACATTTCTCAGAATGCATGATGCTTTGCTTGTAGAGGTGTGTAAAAAGCGACCTAAAGGGATCACATTTCCCAACTTGCTGTCCAAAAAGATGTTAACATTCTGTTATTTATTGGTGCCCATTATGAAAGTCCTGCACCATCCCAAAAGGAGTAAAACAAAAGTCATGGTTGCCAGAGGGGAAGAAGGGAGGGGGGAGATTATCCTTGAAAGCAATCAAAGGCTAGAATAGTTTCTACCAACTTGTCACTGAAGTTGCCATGGGCACCGTCTAAGAGTCTGGGTTTAAATGTCAAATTTCCCCTGCTTTACTGTCCTTTTTAACTATTCATCAGTCCTGTATCATTAAATTATTTACTTCTCCTTTTTTGTTATTGTTTAGATAGTATCTAAATCCTGCCTCTTTTCATTTCTGCCTCATTTCAGTTCCCGTTAATGTTTGTTTCTGGATACTGAAGGGGAAGAAATCAGCTTTTTAGCAAATATGCTTCAATCATCATATTTTCCTCTTGTAAAAAGAGAGAGAGAAGCATATCGGTATACTCCTTTTGAAATCATTGGTATATTAATATTTAGCTAGAGGGGGGAAAACCCTCTCATTAAAGATTGCACAGTTAAAAGCAAAACATATTAAGCGCTAAACAAAAGCAGACATAATGGTGAGTCCTATTCTGCCTTCTTGTTTCAGGGCATATGGTACATTTTGCTATTGACTTGCTAAAATGCATTTTCTGCAGGGAAGAAGAAAAAGAGAAAGGCCACCGCATCTGTGGCGAGATCTTGGCAGGGGGTGGGAAGCCAAATCCCATCATTTATGGAATGCGTACATTTGATGTCAGGGAGCTAAACTGCCCATCAATTGAATTAATGTATCAGTAAAATTGAAATAAAGGGCTAGAAGAAGCAGTTTAGAGAAAATGCTTCTTTTCACTTGCTATTCTTCCCCTCTCCTCCTCCCCCCATTAGCTCCACTAAGCTGGCACAGGACATCTGGGACCCCTTTGGGTTTTGTCAGATTGATTTGGGTGGAGAGGAAACCCACACAGAGCTCAGCTGTCTTAAAAGAAAGACGAAGGGGGAAGGGAAGTTTTGCATTTGCGTTTTCCTTTGCTGGTTAATACTGTTGCCATGTAAATGAACAGTAATAGCCTATAAAGTGAGCAACCTATGAATGGGTGAGAAGTTCGCATCTCTTTTGCTACTGTTGTTTCAGTCTGTCCGGCTTCATGCTCAGTGGCACAACAGAGCATTCATTTCTCCACTGAATGCAATCTTCATGTGAGAACAGATAGTTTGAACAACATTTTAGCATCACATAATCCAAAATTTTGTTAATAGAGGTCCAATATAGCCTTAATGGGAGGATCAACAGGCTGTACTCTGTAGCTAGTTTCAGACTGGAATCTTTTCTTTCAACTAAGATGATTAGCTGCACAATAATAATTTATACTTGTATTAATTAAGACCTAATAGAAAGCAGCCTGGTGCTTTTACTCTTTTTGGAAATGCTTTTTTTTTAAAAAAGCATTGCCTGTGATATTATAATAACCTTGTTCTAAGGGCTAATTGCAATCGTGTGCAATGAAATGTGAACTGTGTATAATGGAGTACATTTTTAAAAAATTGAGCACATCATGGACTGACTGGAGATCTGGACGCAGGATGAGACAAAGCAGTCAAACAGCTTTGCATGGAACCACCCACGATGTAATTTTGCTAACCACTTATTTATTTAAGCAAATAAACAGAATGTACTCCCAGCCTAGTGCTCCCAAGGCAGCTTCCTGCATGTTAAGTTGACTGTGAGGATAAATCCTTAGATTGGTTCTTCCAGGATATAGATGTGTACATGGAGCACACTGACTGCTGGTCTGTTCAATGCTAAAGGTAATGGTGTTAGTTTTACACAGTACTTCCTGTATTTGAAGGAATATGATAAGTACTCCAGAATTTTAAAGCAAATTATAAATGATACCAAGGCAAAAAGCAAAAATGGATTCTGTCCCATAATGGCAATGCAACCCGTGAGGAGGCAACAACCCTCAGCAACCAGCAAGAATTGGAAGCGCAACACTCACTTGCATAGGTCCAATAACAGTTTCCCAGCAAGGAAATTATAAATGATACCAAGGCAAAAAGCAAAAATGGATTCTGTCCCATAATGGCAATGCAACTCGTGAGGAGGTAACAACCCTCAGCAACCAGCAAGAATTGGAAGCGCAACACTCACTTGCATAGGTCCAATAACAGTTTCCCAGAAAGGATGTGTACTCATTCGTAAACTAATGGGAAAAGACTCTATTTTGGTCCTTCTAAAACAAAAACCTAATGAATAAACCAATAGCATTACCTTAAATTTGTTTCAAATGGTCAGCTCTCTAACAAACAATGGAAAGTAAGTTAAGTTAAAGCAGTATGTGTGTGCAAGGTTTATCATCCTTAGCCATTTCTGTTTGGAGTAGTTTCCCACTGGCTTCCATCAAGATTCTTGTGGAAGGAGAGGAAGTGAGGGGAGTCTCCCCATGCCTTCATGTGCCCCCTCTACAAGAGGGAATTTTGATGGGCCATAGAATGGGAAGGATTTCTCTATGTGGGGAATTTCCCTTGCATGAAAGTTACAATCCCTGACAATTTCATCTGACTCAGACATAAGGGGAGGAAATTAGATGTGGAAATGTGTTGCATTTTTCATTGCCTAGATGAGAACAAGAACTGTTTCTCATTTCCATCTAAAATCTCAGAGAGCGAACAGGGGTGATCTTCATGATACTGGGGTCCAGGGCAGAAGTCCAGATGGGACTCCAGACTCACTGCCACGACCCCCACCACCCCACTCTGGGGGCAAACAAAGGGTGGCCCTTGACCAAGTAGAAGTGGTTGTGAGCAGACACCACCACTGAACCACCAGCCTGGGCCCCAGAAGGGGCAGGTGTTAGCAGAGGCAGCCCCTCCAGGGGAACAGGGTTTTGGCATAGGTGCCTCCATCTTTGTCATCTGAGTCAGTCAGTC
>NW_015163165.1:11397-32713 GCF_001447785.1 Gekko japonicus
TTCAGTAGAACTCTCTCTCTCTCTCGCTCTCTCTCTCTCTCTCTCTCTCTCTCTCATGCTTGTTAGCAGTGCTTATCTTCAAAGCCTGGGTTACTACTTCCCCTGCTAGAAGCCAGGTGCAAGTCGGCCTGGCTCATCCAGGTGTTTGGGAATCATTCTTTGACTTGAGCCAGCATTTATGGTATAAGACATGTAGTTTTAGTCATGCCTGTGGTCTCACGGTCTATCTAAGTTTTGCTATGCGTGTGTGCACTTGAGGCCAGCTGATAGAAGCTAAGCCTGCATTTTCTGTAACTTTAGTGTGTTATTAAAGATCTCCTTGTAAGTAAACCTGGATCTCTTTTATTGCTTATTTGAGAATTTTTAAGACCCTATGGGGCCCCTGGCCAAGGTCCATAACATGAGGCCATGGGCAGTTGGGGACCCACAGCATGAGCCCCATTGCAGGAACACCAGATGCCCATTAGCTAAGACCATTGCTGAAAGAGGATCCAATTGGGGTGATGGGGAGTTACAGATCAGAGAGTATTTCCTCCTAAAACCGACAGAAAAAAACCCTAACTGATTAATAACCCTCAAATGCATTAAAGAACAAAGAAAATGAAGAAAATGAAGTGAAGCAGAATAAAATTCAGGTGCACAACCCTAGAACCAAACAGCTGCCTATGCTCATTGTGCCATGTGTGTATGTATTGGATCCAGTTCAAGGTTATGATTTTGACCTTTAAAGCCCTATGCAGCCTGGGACCATCATACCTGCGGGACCGCCTCTCCCCATATGATCCCCTGAGAACTTTATGCTTTTCTGATCAACATCTCCTGGTAGTCCCTGGCCCAAGGGATGTCTGCTTAGTCTCAACCAGGGCGAGGGCTTTTTCAGCTTTCACCACGGCCTGGTGGAACATGCTCCCATTTGAGATCAGGGCCCTGCAGGACTTAGTACAGTTCCACAGGGCTTGTACAGTTCTACCAGGCCTTTGGTTGAGGTGGAAGGTGCTCAATCCATTCTGCCCCCCCCATCCATGGCACTGTTAATGACCTTTTTCCAGTGCCCTGATGTCCTGGATATTACTTGGGAACTAGAATTTCTTGGGGTAATTATTCCATAAGGCATGGATTTTGATTTTACCTGATATTGCTATGTATTGATTTATTGTTTTTATAGGTTGTTGGTTTTATGTTGTAAGCTCCCCTGAGCCCATTTTTGGGGAAGCCGGGGTATAAATTTAATAAATCAATAAATAATGTTAAGTTTCTTGAAAACTGGGGTGCCTTCTCTCCTCTTGCAGAAATGCAGTATGGATGATCATTTGTGAGGGGTACAATCCCTGAGAATTTCATTCTGGTTGGATTAGAAACAAACCCTAGAAATCTGTTTTGCCTTAATGGCTTGTAAAATGGGGGTGCTTTTTATTCGTCCCTCCTCAGCCTAAAATTTGTCAGGGAGAATTCCTTAGGTAAAGGGAACAATCCCTGAGAATTCCATCCAAATTGGATGGAATACAAAATATTTGCCTGTCTTTGTGTACTTCCCATTGGAACCAATGAAAACAAACACAAAATAATGAATACAAAAACAAATGAATCAAAATCAAATGACATTTTAAAAAATGGAAACAAAACAATGAAAGAAAAACCACCCAGCCCACAGAGCATCCCACATGATGAATGTGAACAGCAGGATGGGGGGGGCAGTGGTTAGTAAAGGGCTGGTTGCAGTGAACAACAAGCCCACGAGTGATGCCATCATAGTGTAATTCCAGAGGCGAATCAGTTCCCTGAAGGTTATCTAAGGCCGCAGTCACAGGGGAGGATTTGCCCCACGAAACGGATGGGTTGAGGGTGCATCAAAGGGGTGCGATCATACCGCAACATCTGGGAAGCATCACGCACCCGTCCCCAATCCATCCCTTTGGCCTGAAAACGTGCATTTCAAAGGTACCGGCAACAGAGCACTACCTTCCAGATGACGCTGTAATTTGCCTCCCTAGCGGCGCAGTATCCCACTCGTGTGACTGGAACCTAAGTCATTTTGGGCACTGGGAGAGAGAAAGAGCGCTGAGGATGAGTTGAGACCCTTCCAGCTGGGAATGGTAGCTGGGCTAGTTGGTTATAATATACGTACCTCCACTGGCTCCACCATGGCCTTCTAGATCTTCTATGCAAGCATATCTTCTTGGAAAATAGGAAGATGACACTTGCAAAGCAGTTAGTTCTACCTTTTAGCTTTTACAGCTTTGATCTGTATATGTGTGATGTGCATTCTGACATTCAAAAAAACACTGCAACTGGAAAAGGCATATCCAGAGACAGACTCTCTAAATGCAGTCAATAGCCATGGATTAAAATGTAAATATTGGAAATATTAAGCATCAATTTCCTTTACAGTTTATTTCAGACTACACGAGACGCATCTTGTTAAGATGAAGTTTTGTTCTGATTTATAGATTCTCTTTAGAGTTCCTTATTAAACTGTCACTCAGAGAGTACAGGAGTGGAAAACCCATTACTGATTTAATTAGGTCTGTGGTACTTTTAGTTTAATAGTGACAGTTGCCAGCATGTGGCCTAGCATATATATTACAAGTGTAAAAACACTAAGCTGTGTCAGATTGCAAGGAGGCACATAGATACGACACAGAGGGTTTTAAAAAAAATACACCTTATCCCCTGATTCTGTGAAAGCTCTTCTGAAATACAAGCAAAGCTCCAGGGGTTTGATTGGCTGAAAACAATGGAAAATATAATTTTAAAGAGCTAGTTAATTTTTACCCTCTTCCCCAGTTGTTTACCATTGAACTTGTTATCCTACAGAGTTGTAATGTACAATAAAGCAGCAAGCACTGCCATTTTTCCTCATTGTTTACAGAATCCTTTTAATTTTGCAGAATGTTTTACAATTTTTGTTATCAACTGTTAATTGTTCACAGATAAATATCTGGCAGATAAACTACTGAGATGGATATCAGAGTCTTGTTTGTGAATCTGGCTGGACATTGGCATGGGGACAAAATGAAGGATACTCATGTTATTATTTATTTATTTATTTTGGCTTATATTCCGCCCTCCCCATGAACAGGCTCAGAGTGGATGTTATTTCACCAGTTATTTCTATCCTTTCAGTATTCTGCTTTAGCTAGAATGGTACATGCTACCATATGTACTTCCGTGTGATAAAAGAGGGTTGCCCAGTTTAACTTTCTCCTGTATTATACATCCCAGGAAACATTCACAGTAACCCACTACTTGCTCGCAATTAGCTGACACAATGAGACAATTTACTAGGGAGAGTTAATATTTTGCTCTGAGACTGCTACTGTCACCTTCAGGAATGCACGACTGCATCACTAAATGTCAGGCAACAGTAGCTAGAATACAAAGGAGAAAATAATTTTCCTCTTGATTAACTATTCATATTTCATTTGGCAAATTTAAGAGTGAATGTACAACCAAGCTATCCTTTCCGCAGTTCATACTGCTCCCTGTTATGTTAGCTGAAGTGATCATTGGGGAAAAAATGATCTTTTCCATCATTACACATTACATGAAAGAGGACAAACTGTCCATCATAAATTTACAGACATGTGGCTCCTCTTCATACATCGTTGATATTGTGAAGACCAGCAGCAAACTCATTTGCTTAAAGTGTGAAGTGGTTCAGTACTGATTCATAGATCCTCAAATTATTGACAGAGTTTTCTCCAGAGACACCTGCCTTAATGCTTGATGGAACTTCTCTATTGTGAAAGCATCACTGTGCCCTCCTAGAATTCACGAGAAAGTATTGTTGCATATTCCTTTCTCCAGCTAAGTACCTAGGAACAGAAGAGGATCATGCTTGTCTATAAGAAACATGAGACTTGCTGGATGACACCAATAGAACATCTTATCCGGTATCCTGTTCCCCATAGTAGCCAACCGAATTCCCCAGAAGAAGACTCACAAAAGGCCCACTGTGATAGCACCCAAATGCAATGATGCCAAGCTTTTGATGCCAACTGGAAGAAATGGAGAGTGGGTAGGATCAGAGGGAACAGTGGGCTATAGAACCTAGTAAAGACCTATGAAGCAATTGTGACTGCAGCAAAGAATTGTTACTTATCTTCTACTATAGTATCAGCTAGTTCAGGATCATCTCCATTGTCTTAGTATTTCAGCATCTGTGGATTCCTAAATCTGAGCATTTATCGCTTCAGGAACAGATAATTGCAAAGTTTGTTGCTGATAAAATATCATGAATACACTCTGATCTGGATGCCAGTTGTAACATATGTCAGACAGAAGAAATCCTTATCCAAAATCTCATTGTGATGCAGTAGAGGTCCTCTAGGGGTATTCATTCAGCATAACCAAACCAAATAAATACCTTAAAAATACCTTATTGTATTTTCGAATATTAATTTATCTGACTACAAATCAAAGGATCTGATTTGGCTACCAGTATAGCTAAGCCCGAATAAAAGCTGAGCTTTTTGCTTTTATTTGGGTTAGCTATACTAAGGATAGGATCAGCTGGGGTGGTGGGAGCTGAGAACTCCACACCACCTCAGCTGGTGAGCTCCTCAAGCCAGGTCTCTCCCTGCCCCATGCAGATCCTGGAGCCAGCTTCTCCTGCTCTGTGGTTTAAACTATGGGGCAGGAGAAGCCTCCCAGCCAGATCTGCATGCAGTGGTGAAAGTCCTCCCCGCTGCATGCAGATCCTGGGGCCAGCTTCTCCTGCCCAGACACTTAAATCACTGGGAAGGAGAAGCTTCCCAATCAGGTCTGCATGCCAAAAAAAAATGGCAATCCCAAATATTTCCCAAATCCCAATATTATCCAATCCAATATTGGGATTTGGGAATATCGGGTAATACCAATATTTTTCCGGTACAATTTACCTGAATCCGAAAAATACTGATTTTTTTTTTGTGTGTACGTCCCTAGTTCTGCACTACTGCCTGACTGTCATGATTAAATGGCATGATTAAATGTCAATGCATTGAAGCTAAATCCTATCAAGAAAGGAGCAGATACTTGTTGAAAGAGCAGATACTTGTTGAGAAAACAGATTGTGGAGAGCACTGTGCTTCCCACCTTCAGTCGGGTCTGTCTGACCCTTGCTGACTCAGTCAAGAGCTATGGGTTTATATTTTTATACTGGATCCAGCATTACTGCTAAATAAGCAGGATAATGCAGCTACCAAAATGCTTTCTTCCAACTTCATTTAGCCCAGAAGATGGCCTCCTACCTTGACTCAATTGAGCTGACCATCCAGATCCATGCCATGGTAACCTCAAGACTGTATTATTGTAATGCACTGTACATGGGCCAGCCCTTGAAGCCCACTTGGATACTCCAGTAGATACAGAATGATGCACTTTTGTTACTACTGGGAGCTAAGCAGAGAATGCATATCACACTCATTCTGCTGTCACTACACTGGCTGCCTATCAATTCAAGACCCTGACTATCAAATACAAGGCATTTCATGTCCTTGGGCCCTCATATCTGCAAAATCACCTCTCCTATGTTCCTCCATGACAGCTTTGTTAGGTTGAGCAGAGCCTTGAGTGGGTGCCACTCTACAAATGGACAAGATCAACAACTGCCCATATATGTGGATTCTCCGTTGTGGCCATTACCCTATGGAATGGCTGCCTGAGATGGTCAGGAAGGCTCTCACACGTCTGTCTTTCTGCAAACTATGTAAACAGAATTGTAAATGAAGGCATTTTTATAAAGTGCTATTACAATGGAATGGTTCAGGAAGGTGCTTTTTAAAACAAATGAGACTTTGGACTCAACCATTATCTGTTTGCTGTATGTATTTTTGGCTCCCAGCGCACTGCCTTCTATTTATGTAATACCGTTCTCTTCATTGTTTAACGTATCATGTCTAATACTTTTGCTTTGTTTCAAATGTTTGTAATTGGAGTCCAATTATGGTGCTTAAACATCCTATTGATCGCACTGATTTACAGTGTGTAACCTGTTTTGAGTTTCAGTGAGAAAGGTGGACTATCACTCCTATATTATAATCCTGTTTTGGGGTGGCAAGATTCTATGCTCTCCCTCAGCCATTGGCCCATCAGTCACCACTCAAGAGTACTCGCGTGCCATTGGCCAGGTGCTGAGTCTGCTCCTCATCCCTGCCCACTCCCCCTTCAGCCACTGTGCCCTGTTAGAATTACTGGCAAATGGCTTTCTCTCTTGACGAAGACACTTTTCCTGTGTGGGACTAGCTCTTCCCTCAGTGGCTGTTGGTAGGTGTCACGAAATGGCAGTTACCTGTGATGGGTGTGGTTCTTTGTTTAAAATGTTCCCCTATAAGTTTTAATTGAGCTGTGGTTCCAGAGAGGGGCCTGCAGGGGTATCACTCACTGAGTTGAATGAGGCTTACTAATCTGCTGGCCTACAGTTCCCAGCTGCCCCAAGGCCAAAAAGTGCGGGAAAACAGGGACTGTCTCAAGGCCGTCTTCGTCCCTGAGAGGGAGCAGAAATTCAGCCACTCCAGTCGGCTGGACTGGGGAATGAATGGAAGTTTCCCTGCTCTCTTGGGCAAGAGAGAGAGGCTGAAGTACAGGTGAGCCCACAACCTCCAGAGGTAGAGACTATTGTGTGTAGGGGAAGAGGATTGTGTTTAACCCCTGTTGATTTATGTCCTGTTGGTTCATAGTGTGTGCTTACTCCTAGTGTGTGTGTGTGTTCCATAACTGTGTAAATAGTTAAATACATTCTTTAATTTGGGCTAATAATCTGTGCTGTACTCTGACCACATAGTCTACCCTGCTCTGCACAATACCAAAGGTAGCCCAGGGAAGCAAAGAAAGGCCAGACCCTTGTGTTGCCAACTTTCCAGGGATCCCCCAAAGATTGGGGATTCCATCTCCAAATAGGGAGATTCAGCCAGAGGGGTCTCACTGTCCCTCTAAAAAGGCAGTGATGATTCCATGAGTGGTGGCAGCAAACTTAAGGAGTGAGATACGTCCACAGGACGAGGGTGGGAGGCAAACAGCTGAGTAGTAAACTGGAGCCTGTTTTGCCATGGTAGGCAACCAAGCTTAGTTCAAACAAAGGAAACTCATTGCAAGCCTTTGTGAGAAACTCATTGGGGCCAGTCCTGACTAGGGTTGCCAGCTCCAGGTAGGGAGATTCCTGGAGATTTTCTGGTAGATTCTATGGAAGCCAGGGTTTTGGGAGGGGAGAAGCCTCAGCTGAACAGAATGTCATACAGCCCACCTTCCAAAGCAGTTATTTTCTCCAGAGGGGGGGGGAGAGACCTAAGGTTGGCTGCCCTAGGCATAGCAGCAAGAACAGGGTCTGCTAGATCCAGGTTCTTGCTGTAGAAGCTGTGGGTGATTTTGGACCAGTCACAGACTTTTATCATAACCTACCTCACAGGGTTGTTGTGCAAGTCAAAAGGGGGAGAAGAGAATGATGTAAGCTTCTTTGGTCCCCATTGCAGAAAAAGACTACTTTTCCATCTGGGAAACCATTGTTGCCAATTTCCAAGTGAGGGCTTGAGATCACTCAGAATTACAACTGCTCTCCAGATGGCAGAGATCAGTTCCCCTGGAGAAAATGGTGGACTCTGTGGCAGTCAGGGCTTCAGAGCATGGAAAATGGTGAACTCTGTGGCAGTCAGGACTTCAGAGCATGGAAGAGGCTGCAGGTGTGTGTGGGAGGAAATGGAAAGCTGAAGAGAGAGGGGGAAGTACAGGTAGGTTGATGATTGGCTGGGAAGGAGATAAGGTTGCCAGCTCCAGGTGGGAAATTCTTTGAGATTTGAGGAATGGAACCTGGAGAGGGTGAGGTTTGAGGAGGGGTGGGACTTCAAACAGGTACAATGCCATAGACTCCACCCTCCCAACCAGCCATTCCCTTCTGGGGAACCACTGTTGCCAATCTCAGGAGAGGGGTGGAAATCACTCAGAATTACAACTGATCTCCATGAGAGAGGGGGGAGGAGATGCAAAGCTGAAATATGAGAGGCAGATAATGGCAGGTTGATGCTTGGCTGGGAAGGAGATAGGGTTGCCAAATCTAGGTTGGGAAATTCATGCAGATTTGAGGGGTGGAGCCTGGAGAGGGTGAGATTTGAGGAAGGGTGGGACTTCAGACAGGTACAATGCCATAGACTCCACCCTCCAAACCAGACATTTCTTCCTAGGTAACAATTGTTACCAATCTCCAGGTGAGGGCTGGAGATCACTTAAAATTACAGCCGCTCTTCAGGTAGCAGAGATCAGTTCCAGATCTGGCCCAGAAAATTGTGGACTCTGTGTCATTATACCCTGCTGAGGTCACCACAGCACATTGATGCTGAGTGCCCAAGGCCTTGGCACTCTCCCAGAGCCTCTTTCTAGAGCTCGTTGTATCTATTTCCACAACGAGCCTTATTTCTAGTAAATAAATAAACAGAACATCGATTGTAACTGCTGTTATTTCTTTTTTTCTCACAGTTTTTATTTTTACTAACTGCTGTTATTTCTGGTGGTGGTGTAATAAAAATCCATTTACAGTTACTTGTGTGTGTGTGTTTCACTTATAAAATCTTTTGTGTTCCCCCCCCCCCAGTGGTGGGAGTGCTTTTTCTGGAAAAAAAAGAATCGAAACTACTACATTTAAGTAATAGTTGGTAACATTTAATTGCTATGATTGAAATGAGTTTGAGTTGAAAAACTGCTTGACAGAGGATTAGGCTCCTGTACTTTGCATAGCTGCTGTGTAGAAGAGGGAAGTTCAGCATGGACAGTTTTTTTCATTCCTGCAGCACTGTAATGAGCTATACCTGCCAAAAGTGTTCCTTTTGCATAGTTTTCAGTGGCAGTGAGACAGCCAGCATAGTGTAGTGGTTAAGAGTAGTGGACTCTAGTCTGGAGAACTGGGTTTGATTCCCCACCCCAATGAAGCCTCCTGGGCAACCTTAGGCCAGTCGCAGTTCTCTCAGGACTGTCTCAGCCTCACCTAACTCACAAGGTGCCTGTTGTGGGAAAAGGAGGAGAAGGCAACAGTAAGCCACTTTGAGACTCCTTGAGTTAGAGAAAAGCAGGGTATAAAAACCAACTCTTTTTCTCCTCCTCCCCCCTCTCCCCCTCCTCCTTCTTTCCCTTTATTGCATATAGAGTGCATCTCTACTCAGGTCTGCTCAATGGGGTTTAATCCCTGGAAAGTGTTTTTAGGATTGTACTGCAAGTCACCTCCGCCCCATGAGATAACAGCAAGACATCTTTGGTCCAGGTACTGTTTCTTTTTCTTTTCTTTTATATGTGAAAATATATTGGGTTTCTATCAAGCTAGTAATATTGTTAGTTGGCATAAAACAATTTAGCTGCAGCTTAGTGAACTGCACTCCCTCTGAAAGGATGGCATAAACATTGTGAGGCACAGCAGATTTTGTATTACTACCAAAGAAGCAACATCCAGACAGCTGTCTGCAGTTCATTTAGCTGAAAATCTAGTCAGTTGTGAAATTGCCTTAGATGGAGTGATTAAGTGACTTGGCACATGAAAACAACAAGAGGAGTGCAATCATAATCATTAATTTTCCACTGTTTGGCCAGTCCAGCCTTACAGGGATTTGCTCAGTGTTTTTTCCCTTCCTTAATGCAATTTCAGAATATGCTGGATCTCTCATCTATTTGAGGATACAAGCAGAAAAAAGGGTTAATTTTTAAAAAAAATTAAAGTTGCTGAATGAAATGGTGAGGGAGGGGAAATCAATTAGACTGTCCTACAAGTATATTTTAAAAGTATATGCTTTTTGGCACCCACATGTATTGAAAGTAAAGAAAGACTGCAGAGCCAGCCTTGCTATTATTAGAAAGGGTGAGGTGACCTGCCTCAGGTAGGATTAGCAAGCGCCCAGCAAAAATGCCGTCTGCCCTGTTCTTGTTCCTTTAACAGCAGCTTGATGTGATGAAAGCAGCAGGTGAAGCTTTTCACAGCAAGAAGGTAAACATTATCCCCTTCTAATGTCTGCACATCGAGCACAGCTACAGAACAGAAGTCAGCTGAAGAACCAGCAACCCTAGCCTGAAGTGGCACATTTTGAGGTAGAAAAATTGCAATTATTTCATATATTGCATCTGCCCCCCATGGGAGATGCTACTTGGCTTTCGTCAAATCCCCAGGCACCAAACAGCCTTGAACTGTCTTAACTGGAATGGATTTTAGCATTATGACAATATCAGCTCTAGGATCTTATGACCCATTGTACAGAAATACATGTATATGGTGAAAGTTATTGAACTGCTTTTGTATTCAACAAAAGACAAGCTATTCAGACATACGTTTAGGCCCAATTTATAAAATGACTTCATTATCATTGTTGACAAATTGATAGGGCTCATCACAAGATCAATTTATTTCCCTTGAGAAACACTGTGTACATTTGATAAGAGTGTAATAGCTGATGGGTGAGTGTTGTTTCATTTATTATACTAGCAGGCAATAATATAATAAATATCCTACTGCTCCTAGACACATTAAAGGCATGGCTATTACTTTACCATCCAAAATGTTATTTATTTATTTCATTTAGACAGTCCCATTGAGGCACTGTGGATTATATAATCAAAAACAATGTCGTAAAACAGCATAGTGCAAACAATCATTACAACTGGATTACAGATTTAGAGTACAAAATGACAGTATAATACAACAAACAGTGCAATAGAGCAGGATTACAAAATTGGAGAACAATCCAATAAAAGTATAATACATAGAATAAATAGTGTTATAAATATGGATTACAAAATTAGAAAACAGTGCAAAAATAGCATGATGCAAACAATAAACAATGCAATGGAAATTGCCTGAATTTTTTCACAGACATCCAAACTGCAACTGTATCCCCTTTATAAAAATGCCTTATTCTTCTAAGTGATCATTGCAGTTCAGGTAAAACCAAAATGAGATAGCACTGGGCTGAAAATTGCAGTGGGACAGAAAGCACAGCAATTTGTATTAAGAGTAAACAGGATTTGAATGCCCGAGATTAAAGAAAGTAATCAAGAACTTGGGGGGGGGGGTTATGATTATGTTATTGCCCTCAACCATTTTATGCTTTCTTTGAAGAACTTGGATCTGGATGCTGCCCAAGGCAAAATGCTGTGCTCTAACTGCCCCAAAGAAATAGCACCTGTTTTCTATGCCCTGTCTCTGAGAAATCCCTGTCCCTACTTTACTTTTGGGGGAGCTGTTAGAGATGATTTTAAAATGAAGTTAGTGTGTGTGTGTGTGTGTGTGTGTGTACACACACGCACACACACACACACACAAACCATCATTTTTGATGTTTCAGGACCATGGCTGCCTGGCTGGCCCTGTGGAGCCCAAGTGGTGTGGGGGTGCTCTGAACAAGTCAGCTGGAAGAAAACATGGCTGAGCCAGAGAGGACACTGGGATGCTGGCAGGAAGGTGGGGCCCACTCCAGATGGCTGCAGAGGTAAAAGCAGGCCAGGAGCTGGCAGTGGAGGGAGGAGAGGCTGGAGAAATGGCAAGAGAGCCACAGGATGGCAGTGCTGTGCTCATGTGGGAGGAGGAAACTGGAGTGAGGTGTCAAACCACGGTCAGCAGGGTGCCAGGAGTGGGCTGGTATGCTAGGGGTGGGTTACAGGGCTCAGGAGCAGCCCATACTCTCATCATCCCAGCAGAAGACTGGACTCATAGAAAAGGCCAAGAAGAAAAAGAGTAGGTCTTTATACCCTGCTTTTCTCTACCCTAAGGAGTCTCAAAGCAGCTTATAATCACAGTCCCTTCCTCTCCCAATAGGCACCTTGTGAGGGAGGTGGGACTGAGAAAATTCTGAGAGAACTGCAAACGGCCAGAGGTCATCCAGCAGGCTTCATGTGGAGGAGTGAGGAATCACACCCGGTTCCCCAGATTAGAGTCTGCCACTCTTAGCCACTAGACCAGACTGGCTAGGAGAGAAGCTAGGAGAGGAGGCTGGAGGCAGTACAGAGGACTGTGGAGGGATTTCCCCACCTACAAGCCCCAGAAAAGGTAAGCCAGCAAGAGGGCTTTGCTGCCAAAGCAAGATGTCAAATAGCTGTCATGGAAAATGGAACACAAGGCTCCCAGGGACAGGAAGGCACAGAGCTGAGAGTAGAGCAAGAGGAGGGATTGCATGGCTGGGAAGCGTGGTGGCACCACCGATACTGGCACTCAGTGACTAAGGAGGCAGAGAAGGATCCCCAAGGGACCTGACCACAGTTAAGGGGCCAGGTGCCTGGTCTGAGGCCATGGGCAACAGTCACAAGGATATTGAGAATGTAAAGATATGAGTCCAGCAGCATCTTAGAGACCAACAAGAGTAGAGTTTTATGGATACCATGGACCACCAAAAAGACAAATAAGTGGTTTCTATATCAAATCAAGCCTGAACGCTACCAAGAAGCTAAACTGACTAAACTGGGGCTAATCCATGAGAAATCAAGACTAACTGGAAAAGACAATAATGCTAGGAAAAGTGGGAGGTAGTTGGAAAAAAGGGAGATGGATTGTCTCAGTAAAGGAAGCCATAGTCTTCAGTTTGCAAGACTGGAGCAAGACTGTTAATGATAGAACATCTTTGAGGTCACTAATTCATTGGGTTGCCATAAGTCAAAAGTGACTTGACAGCATGTAACACTGACCTGTCATTCATGAAGCTGTGTAGTCTTTTTAAAGCTAACTGAACTAGGGGCTCTCACTATGTCCTGTGGCATTAACAATTTTTTTCAGTGAAGAAATACTCCCTTTTTATCTGTTCTATGCCTATGAACTTACAGATCATCTGCCAGTTGTGATAGTGTTAAAAGCACACAAATATTGAATCAGGAAAAGATGAAAACCCTCATGTGAATTTGAGTGTGGGAAAAGTAAATATGTATAAAGTTGCTAATGAATCAGGAGAAGAAAATAGGCAGATGCTTTATTTTGCTTTGAAACCAATTGTTGAAAAGTAAGGGACATGGTCTGTTCCCTTTTTATCAGATTAAACAGTATTTGCACTGGGTTCAGCCACTAGACTCACCGTAAACCACTAGACTCACCCCTCAAATCCCTTAAAAATCACTAGCCTCTGCACTCTGGCCCAGAAATTTTATTTCAGTCATCGGAAGCTCTAGATCTCCATGAGAATGGGGGAAAAAAAAGAGTATTACAGAAGTATTCAAATTAATAGAATGAATTTAGAGTCCTGAGGCACCTTTAAGACCAACAAAGACCAACTGTTAGCAAAAACAGTATCCTTATTTTCATTGATTTCTATTTCTTTATCCATATATTGTGAGGGAAATAAGCCGTGTTCTTCTTTGAAATAATATATTGCATTTTACTGGGTGGTTGTAAACTTTTGTTCTGGCTGAGCTTGCAAGGCTTTAACAGTTGCTTGACATGGAGAAACATACATGGAGAAACATACCAAGCGAAGTCAGGAGGACTCCGCTATGTGAAGGTTGGGGAGTCCCTCAGGAGCATCTACATCTCTGGTCACAATGAAATATATATTTAAAATGTAACTGCACCAAATGCTCTTAAAAGTCTCTGTTGTTGTTGTTGTTGTTGTTGTTATGAATTGTTGCAGTCAGATATTTGACTGGTAGATGGTGCTCTGCAACTTGAAATCTAGCCAAGTTTGTGGGAATTGCAGAGGCATCTTCTCAGGATTCTTGGTGTTCCAAGCAACACTGTCTTCTGGAGCTGAACTGGCGCTATTTACTTAGAGAGCCAGTTTGGTGTAGTGATTAAGTGCGCAGACTCTAATCTGGGGGAACCAGGTTTGATTCCCCACTCCTCCACTTGCACCTGGCTGGATGACCTTGGGCAAGCCGTAGTTCTGATAAGAGCTGTCCTTGAAAAAGAGCAGTTTCTGTCAGAGTTCTCTCAGCCCCGCCTACCTCACAGGGTATCTGTTGTGGGGAGGGGAAGGGAAAGGAGTTTGTAAGCCGCTCTGAGACTCCTTTGGGTAGTGAAGGGTGTGGTATAAATCCAATCTCTTCTCTTCTTCTTCTTAGTGCCCAGAATGTCCAGGTGTTTCTTGAAACTTCTAGGCACTGCTCTGAGGGCTCCAATGATAACTGGCACCATGATAACCTTCTTCTCCCAGAGGTGCTCTAACTGTATTCATAAGTTATTTCATGATCTTCTCCTGTTCTTTCGTCTCTATTCTGCTGTCTTTTGGGATTGCAATGTCAATGATCCAGACCTAGGGCCTCTGAGGAGGAAGGGGCGCAGGGCGATTTGGCCCGGGTCTCACATTCTTGGGAGGCCTCTAATTTACACTTTTGACATTAATTCTTAATTTTATTATAGTTAAAAAGGTAAAGGTTCCCTTGCTCGAAAGCCAGTCGAATCCGACTCTAGGGTTGCGGTGCTCATCTCCGTTTCAAAGCCGAAGAGCCAGCGCTGTCCGAAGACGTTTCCGTGGTCATGTGGCCAGCATGACTAAACACCAAGGCGCACGGAACGCTGTTACCTTCCCACCGAAGTGGTACCTATTTATCTACTTGCAATTTCTTGCTTTCGAACTGCTAGGTTGGCAGGAGCTGGAACTAGAGAGGACCGCAATGTCAGTGATCCAGACCTAGGGCCTCTGAGGAGGAAGGAGCGCAGGGCCATTTGGCCCGGGTCTCACATTCTTGGGGGGCCTCTAATTTACACTTTTGACATTAATTCTTAATTTTATTATAGTTACAGACACAGAAATACTAGACTTCCCAACCTTCCATTTTTAATTAAAAATTGGAATGTTTATTACAAAGTGTTAGAATGTTCTCTTTCTTATTGTATTAAATGTAAGCATTTAAAATATAATACTACTAGTTTTGTATCATTGTTTTTGTACATCTTCATTTTTTAATTTACTGGTGGGGGCCCCTCAAAAATGGAAGTGGCCCTGGCCTCTCTTGACCTCCATGAGGGCCTCTCCAAACCTTATTTCTATTTCCCCCCCTAAACTTGTGATTGTTGTTCAGCCACACAGTCGAGTCCAACTCTTCGCAACCCCTTGGACCACATTACGCCAGGCCCTCCTATTTTCTGTCGTCCTCCGGAGTTTGCTCAATCAAAACCTGTGATACTGTTTATCTGTTAGCAGTCAGAAGTCCCCAAAAACCTTTGTTTTATCATTCTCCATTATCTTGTCTGGTTTGTGTACCCAGGGCTATTTTTGGGCAGGAACGCACAGGAACGGAGTTCCAGCTGGCTCCCAAGTTGGCCACGCCCATCAGGAACTCATTAGCATAATAGGCCACACCCAACAGCAGAAACTCATTAGGATTGGCTACATTAGGGGTGTGTGGCCTAACATGCAAAGGAGTTCCTGCTACAAAAAAAGCCCTGGGTTTTGACAACAAACAAGGTAAACAGAATAACAAGCAAAAGGTGGGTGTGGCTGGATGACCACACTTCTGGTAACATGTGGGTGCGGCCTAATGTGCTAATGAGCTGTGCTGTCAGGGGTGTGGCCCAATATGCTAATGAGTTCCTGCTGTTGGGTGTGGCCTATTATGCTAATGAGTTCCTGCTGGGCTTTTTCTACAAAAAGAGCCTTGTGTGTACCCATGAATTTCTGGTGGATGGTAAGCCATATTTCGTGCAAAGATTCCAGTGCAACATAGCTGCAACCCTTCTGAGGTTCTTTGCAGTCAGTTTGAGCAATTTTACTGCAAGCACTGTCCATGTGGTTGACTGTTTCATCCTTGTCTTGCAAAGTCAACATTTGCTGTTATCACTGGTCTTCTGAATATTGTCTTTCGCACTATTCATTCAAGTGCCTGCTTTTGCGCAGCTAGAATGAGTCCTTCCATTTCTTTCTTCAGTTGCTCATTTTGGAGCCACTTCCAGGTGTTCTGTTATCAACATTGTTCTCTCTGTCTTTCAAATATTGTCCTTGCAGTTGATCTCCATGCCCTATCTGGATGTTGGCAACCCTAGGAGCAATCTTTAAGCAGGTGTACTTATAAGTACACCCTGACTCAAGTGGTTAAGACACTAAACTGCAGGCTGTGGAAGGTCGGTAGTTCAGCAGTTCGAGACCCGAGTGTGCCGCATGACAGAGTGAGCTCCCGTCTCTAGTTCCAGCTCCTGCCAACCTAGCAGTTCGAAAGCAAGAAATTGCAAGTAGATAAATAGGTACCACTTCAGTGGGAAGGTAACAGCGTTCCGTGTGCCTTGGTGTTTAGTCATGCCGGCCACATGACCACGGAAATGTCTTCGGACAGCGCTGGCTCTTCGGCTTTGAAACGGAGATGAGCACCGCAACCCTAGAGTCGGATTCGACTGGCTTTCGAGCAAGAGAACCTTTACCTTTAGTTTACTTATAAGTAAGCCTCATTTTATTCAGTAGGACCATTTCTTTTAAAGGGAATGCATTCTTAGGATTGCAATCTTAATCTTGGCTGTACATCTGAGTCCTTTGAATTGTGCTGTGAATCACCCCCCCCCCAATCCTTCTCCCCTTGTCAACTGAAGTCTGAAACAGAGTCGCTCAGTCAAGTTTTCCTTGTCATAATGTTAAGGAAGAGGTTCATCTGCTACATTTATTCTTGTCAAACAATAGTTAAAAGCCTAAAGAACCTGCCAAAAAAGAGAATCAAAAAAGGTTGGCAACTTTATTTACTTGAGACAGATGTTCCATAAATAGACAAAGACAAACAGACTATAGCAAATAGAAACAAGAAGGTTCTGCCTCATTTCCACCAAGAGGGAAGTGCTTCAGTGATGTTACTACTAACCCTTTGAAAGGAACGGCCTCTAATGTCAGGCCCTATTGGACATATTTGCCTAGTTTACAGCAAGATGCCACCTCAAAGGAAAGCTTTTAGCTGGAGGAGAGGTCTGTCAAAACTCTTGGGAGGAACGTATGGCAATGGATTCTGCCCAGCAGAACATTCATGTTGGAGGAGGGGGGCCAGAGGACATTTCAGCTCTGGGACATATCGCACCACTCATAGTCCCCTGCCAGACATAGCTTAGCCAGCTATTCCTTGATGGAACACTATGAATGTGAGCTGGACACTTCAGGGCTATGTGGAATTTATTTATTTATTTTGCTTTGAACTGAGAATTTTTATATTCACTGTTCTAGAAGGGCCAGGAGTCGCAGTTCTTTCACTCACTCTATGTTACGCTTGGCCCAGAACAATAGGCTGCCTTGCAGGAGGCATCTGACTTCCCACACACACACTATTTCCTCTTTCCCCTCCCTGACAGCCCCAACTGTCCTTCTCTTTGTCTTGCTTCCTTCTCACCCACCAGCCAACCTACCTTTATCTGTCCCCTTGTATTCAGTTATCCCTCTTTCCCCAGGAGCTCCTTTTATCATTTTCATTTTTGGGGGGGGAAGGAACCCTCATTTTCTTAAAAGATTTCACATTTTGCTGCAAACCTGGACTGACAGCTCTAGCCTCTTTCCCCCAGAACTTTGTATGCAATATGCCAAGAGTTTGATTAAGCTATCGCTGCAATTCTTTCAATAAACTTGTGCCTTGTTAAGCTCAAGTCCCACAAACCACCATGGTGTAGTGGTTAAGAGTGGTGGACTCTAATCTAGAGAACCAGTTTGATTCCCCACTCTTCCACATGAAGCCTGTTGGGTGACCTTGGGCCAGTCACAGAGTTATCTCTGAACTCTCTCGGCCCCACCTACCTCACAAGGTGCCTGTTGTGGGGAGAGGAAAGGAAGGGGATTGTTAACTTCTCTGAGACTCCTTAAGGTAGAGAAAAGCAGAGAAAAGAAAATTACCCTTCTTCCCTGGTGTGTGGTCTATATGGGGTTCAGTGGCAACCATCAGATATCTTGTTGCTTCAGCTAACTGTTAGTTCTCATGTACACATGAAACTGCCTTATACTGAATCAGACCATCAGTCCATCAAAGGCAGTTTTGTCTATTCAGACTGACAGCAGCTCTCTGGGTTTTCAGGCTGAGGTCTTTCACCTGCTGCCAAATTCTTTACCTGGAGATGCCAGGAATTGAACCTAGGACCTTCTGTATGCCAAGCAGATGCTCTAGCACTGAGCTATAATCCTCCCCTTCTCGCACTAGGAGATTCTGGTCTCTTTTACCTATTTTGTCTCTCAGACTGAACACTCATATATGAAACTGCCTTGTTCTGAATCAGCCCCATGGTCCATCAAGGTCAGTATTGCTTACTCTGACTGGCAGCAGCTCTCCAGGTTGTAAGGCAGAGGTTTTTCACCTCAGTGACCACCTGGGCTTTTTAACTAGAGATACCAGGGGTTGAACCAGGGACCATTCATGATGCTCTACCACTAAGCCACAACCCCTCCAAAGATATGTAGATAAGAACATAAGAACATAAGAGACGCCAATGCTGGATCAGGACAAAGGCCCATCCAGTCCAACACTCTGTGTCATACAGTGGCCAGAAATACCAGTGCCATCAGGAGGTCCACCAGTGGGGCCAGGACATTAGAAGCCCTCCCACTGTTGACCCCGCCCAAGCACCAAGAAGACAGAGCATCACTTGCCCCAGAGCCCCTATCTATACCTTGTGGCTAATAGCCACTGATGGACCTCTGCTCCATATGCTTATCTAATTCCCTTTTGAAGCCGTCCATGCTTGTAGCCACCACCACCTCCTGTGGCAGTGAATTCCATGTGTGAATCACTCTTTGGGTGAAGAAGTACTTCCTTTTATCCGTTCTAACCCGACCGCTCAACAATTTCATGGAGTGCCCACGAGTTCTTGTATTGTGAGAAAGGGAGAAAAGTACCTCTTTCTCTACCTGCTCTATCCCATGCATAATCTTATAAACCTCAATCATGTCACCCCTCAGTCATCATTTCTCCAAGCTAAAGAGCCCTAAGCGCCTTAACCTTTCCTCATAGGGAAAGTGTTCCAACCCTTTTATCATTCGAGTTGCCCTTTTCTGCACTTTTTCCAAAGCTATAATATCCTTTTTAAGGTGTGGTGACCAGAACTGGACACAGTATTCCAAATGAGGTCGCACCATTGATTTATATAGGGGCATTATGATATTGGCTGATCTGTTTTCAATACCCTTCCTAATAATCCCCAGCATAGCATTGGCCGTCTTTATTGCAGTCACACACTGTGTTTTCAATACCCTTCCTAATAATCCCCAGCATAGCATTGGCCTTCTTTATTGCAGTCACACACTGTCTCGACATTTTCAGTGAGTTATCCACTACAACTCCAAGATCTCTCTCTTGCTCAGTCTCTGCCAGTTCAGACCCCATCAATGTGTATTTATATTTAGGATTTTTGGCTCCAATGTGCATCACCTTGCACTTGGCCACATTGAACCCCATTTGCCATGTTGACGCCCACTCGCCCATCTTTGACAGATCCCTTTGGAGTGCCTCACAATCCTCACTGGTTTTCACCACCCTGAACAACTTCGTATCATCCGCAAATTTAGCTACTTCACTGCTTACTCCCAACTCCAAATCATTAATGAACAAGTTAAAAAGCAGTGGACCAAGTACTGATCCCTGTGGTACCCCACTGCTTACCACCCTCCACTGAGAAAATTGCCCACCTACACTCACTCTCTGTTTTCTATGAACTAGCCAGTTTTTGATCCATAAAAGGACTTGTCCTTCTATCCCATGATTTTTGAGCTTACTTAGGAGCCTTTGATGAGGAACTTTATCAAAAGCTTTCTGGAAGTCAAGGTAAACAAGATCTATTGGATCTATTGTCCACATGTTTGTTCACCCCCTCAAAGAACACTAACAGGTTAGTGAGACAAGATCTTCCCTTACAGAACCCATGCTGAGTCTGCCTCAATAGGTTTTGTTCATCTATGTGCCTACTAATTCTTTCCTTAATAATGGTTTCCACTAATTTACCCGGTATCGACGTCAGACTGACTGGCCTGTAATTTCCCAGATCTTTTCTGGAACCCTTTTTAAAGATGGAACCATTTTTAAAGATATAATCTATTCAACTTTAGGCTGATCCTGCATTGAGCAGAGGGTTGAACTAGATGGCCTATATGGCCCCTTCCAACTCTGTGATTCTATGATTTTATGAACTTTCTAATGGGCTTAATACCCTGAGCTACGCAAGTATAAATCTTACCTGCTGTTTCCACAAAACTTCCTTTGAATGCTATTTTATACAATTCAATTCATTCAAACTCCACCACAGCACCTGATTTCTTAATCAAACTTAACATTAAGCTCTCATTTTTAAGAAACTGGAATATTCTGACAGACAACTTTTATGGCTTTGAAAAGGCCGCAGGCTATCAAAGCAGCAGCTTCGAAACCTGTCACTAGCTTAACAATTGCGTAAGCAAGCTCACCCTTTTCTGATAACAAAGGTACCTTTTTAATAAGACATGAATCATTCTCCTGTATATTAATCCTTTCTGCGTAGTATGAAGTGACAATTTCATAATCAGTCTTTCATTTATTTACACTTCCCAGGAAACAGCAGCTTAATCCCCAAGTGAAAGGTCATTGTTAAAGGTACAGAGCTTTTCAAATATCTCCATTCTAGATGTGCTTCTTGACCTCATTCTGAGGTGTCTAAAATCTAAGACTTTCCAGAGAGAGCAAAAAAAAATCTATATGTTTTTAAAAAATCATAACTTCTTAAGCTTCCTGAAACCAGAGATCTCATTAAAAACAGCTGTATAAATGTATGAAAAATATTATTTGATTATCTGAAATCTGCTGTTGATCCTTTCTAGTCTGGCTTTAGATCTGAGTTTGGGACAGAGATAACTTTAGTTGTGCTTGTTGATAGTCTATCTCCTGTTGGACAAAGATGTTTCTCTGTTGTTAGATCTGTTAGTGGCCATTGATGTGATTATCCATTTATATACCACTGAGGTGCCCAAAAGGTGAGGTTGCTCTGGGCAGAAAAGTGTTGAGAAGATTCCAGTCTTTTTTTTTTTTTTTTTACCAGAGCACTCACAAAAGGTTGGATGCTGACATGGAAATGAGTACCTCAAACCTCTATGTTATCTCCCATGTTTTTTAATACCTATGTAAGCCCTCTTAATGAGATTTTCCAGAGTTTTGGAGTAGGTCATCTTCAATATGCAGACACCCAGCTATACGCTACTCTGAAGAATCCACCAGTGGTTGGTATCTCTATTCTGGCCCAGTGTCTGAATGCAGTATTCAAGTAGCTGGGGGGAAACAAACTGAAGTTGAATCTAGGTAAGTTGAAGGTGATACTGACTGGAATGGCCAGTGCTTAAATAGGATTGTTCTTCCTACTATGAATAGTATGTAGTTTTCACTGAAAGACTTTATTAATAGCTTGGAGGTCTTACTGGATACTGGTCTCTTATTGGATGAACTGGTGTTCAGAATGGTGAAAAATGCTTCCCCCCCCCCCCTA
>NW_015163165.1:33291-54594 GCF_001447785.1 Gekko japonicus
AGCAAGTCCTATGAGGAAAGGTTGAAGGAGCTGGGTATGTTTAGCCTGGAGAGGACACGACTGAGAGGTGATAAGATAACCATCTTCGGCCCCTGCCACACGGGGGGGGAAATTGCTGCAGGCAAAGTGTGGCTTTTGAAAGCCGCACCAAAAGAGACACACAGCGGCGGGATCACACAGATCCCCTGAGCTGCCGTGCAGTTGCTCCCGGGCACGATCAGATGCCGGGGAGGGGGAGAAGCCATGGACGGGAGTGCAAGGCAGCCGGCTGCGCATGTGTGCTCATGCGCAGTTCGGCTGGGAGCCTTGATAGCTCCTACAGACGGGCACACCGGCGATCCAACGGCCACACTTGATGCGGCGTGTCAGGTTGGTTCTACCTTTTACTGGGTTTATTTTTAGTGCACATTTTAGGCCTAAAGGGATGGATCGGGGATTGGTGTGCGCCGATTCCCAGATGTTGCGGTGAGATCGCACCTGTTTGCTGCACCCCCAATCCATCCCTCTTCCGGCCCAAAACCTCCCGTGTGACCGGGGCCTTCAAATACTTGAAGGACTGTCATACAGAGGATGGTATGGAGTAGTTTTCTGTTGTCCCAGAACCAAAGATTGGAATTCAATCAAAAGAATTTTTGGCAAAACATTAGGAAGATCTTCCTGATAGAGCAGTTCCTCAGTGGAACAGGCTTCCTTGGGAGGTGGTGAGCTCTCCTTCTTTGGAGGTTTTCAAACAGAGGCTAGATGGCCATCTGACAGCAATGCTGATTCTGTGGACTTAGGCAGTTCGTGAGAGGGAGGGCAGGAAGGGTTGTATCAATGTTTAGTACTGCCACTTTGGGGTCAGGAAGTAATTTTCCTCCAGGCCAGTTTGGCTAGAGATCCTGGAGGTTTTTTCTCATCTTCTGGACATCGAACAGTGGTCACTAGGGGTGTGAGGGGGAGGTATTTGTGAATTTCCTGCATTGTGCAAGGGGTTGGACTAGATGATCCTGGAGGTCCCTTCCAATTCTATGATTCTATGATTCTAAATCTATGGTTTACATGGGACTGCATTTGAAGACAACTTGAAAGCTGCGGGTGGTGTAAACTGCAGCAACCCCGTTGGTTATTAGGGGCAAGCTGAGGGGACCATGTCACTACTATTCTGAGGTCTGCTGGTTAGTTTCTGTGTCCAATTCAGGGGGTTGGTGTTCACCTTTAAGACCCTTCCTGACCTGGGGCCTGCATTCTTGAAGGACTGCATCTCCCAGCATATGCCCATGCAGCAGCTCCTTTTTTCAAAGTTTTGGTGCCACAACCTATAAGGCCCTTTCTTGGGTCACTATCTGTCTAGCCTCAGGGGCACCCAAAACAGGGCCTCCAAAGATGGCCAAAGTGGACAGATAGGTTCATGTTGCACAAGGCAGTCCTTAATATGCATTGTTTTTCATGCATGACTATGTACAGGGATCCCTGCTTTCCCACAATTTGTTTGGATTAACCCAAAGAATAAAAAAGCAAGTGGGCACCAAAAATGTAGTGGCCATTATCACTAACAGCACTAGTAGCTGCTCCTATTTCTGGCTATGTATACCATCAAGACAGATGTTAACAATGCACCAGTGTTAAGAACTGTCAGACATTTTTTTTAAAAAAAACCTTCTAGTGTCTCTTTGAACTATATTTTCTCTGAAAAGGTGGCTCAAGGAGTACAAAGCTATTTCTATCTGAAATCTTTCTTCAGGGCAGGCAAGGTCACTTAAACACTGCCACACAATGGAGCTTTATGCCTCTGCTGCTTATCCTGGCAATTATGATGGCTCAACCAGTTACATAAATGTACAGCAGATAACTGTTGCAAAAATGGAAAAGGAATCTAAAAGCAAGTTTTTTAAGTTTTGTAAAAAAAAAAATCTTGCTTGCTAATTAGACAGGAAACAAAGGCAAAGAGCTTTTTCGCCAGGTAATGACAGCTACTCCCATTAGGTTTACCATCAGGTTTCCTGGTCAGCCATACTAACATTTTGTAACTCCATCTGATTTAGCACGTAAAGAGGAACGCACATCACATGAGCCCATGTTCTGCAGGGTATGCTTTTTTTGTTGAAAAAGAGGCAGCCTGGACTAAGTCCAGAATCTAAGACACCACAGGGGGAAGGAAGGTTGCCAATCTCTCTCACGGTGGTTCATTCCATTCCTTTCTTAGCCTGTATGCTAAAGGGTAGGGAGTGCAGTGACATTGCTTCCTCCAGAGAAAGATTATGTGACGGAATAAAGTCCTTAGGGGATAGTTGTGGACACTTTCTAGGGCACTGGGAGCAGTGTCTTTGCTAGGGGTAAACATTTCCTTTAAAGAACAGGACTCATTTCATAGGTTTTTGGCCAATTTCATCCCATTTGGGTGTACAAGAATGCTATTTAGACAAAGACAGCTTTAAAAGAGTATTAGATAGATCCATGGAAAATAGGTCTATCAGTGGCTACTAGCCATTGTAACTAAAGGGAACCTCCATATTCAGTGGCAGTAAACCTCTGAATACCACTGCCAGGAGTCAACTTCAGGGGAAGGCCTTGGCCTCTATGCCCTGTTGTTGGTCCTCTACTGGCCATTATGTGAGACAGGATGCTGTACTAGATAGACCACTGCTCTGATCCAGCAGAGCTCTTCTTAGGTTCTTACTTAGTCTTACTAGGGTTGCCAAGTCGCGGCAGGGGATCATATGTCTTCGCAGAATCCGTGCTGCGGGGATGGCGAGACGCATTGCACCCACCGTTGCCAGGATTTGACGCAATGTGTCGCTCTGGCAACAGGGCTCCAAACAGCCCCGTTGCCAGAGCAACGCGTAGTGTCATGGCCTGGCGACGGCGGTGCAACATGTCTCGCTGTCCCCGCGAGGGACAGGGAGCTCAGGATCCTTCATTCTTCTATTACCCCATAAAGGGTTCTGCCCTCATCCATTTTATCTTAACAGCAAGAAGGTGAAAAGGCCCATAATCACCCAGCAAGCTTCATGACCAAGTGGAAATCTGAGCCTAGGTCTCCTCAATTTTCAAACCTTTAACCACTACACGACAATACATCCCATTTTTACTTCTCTCACACACTAGACTGCAAAAAAAATATTTATTTATTATTTATCTACTTCTTTTATGTCTTTCTCCCCAGTGGGGACCCAAAGCAGCTTACATCATTCTCCTCTCCTCTGCTTTATCTTCACAACAGCCCTGTGTAGTAGGTTAGGCTGAGAGAATGTGGCTCAACCAAGTTTACCCAGCAAGCTTTCATAGTAGAGCAGAAGATTCAAACCTGGGTTTCCCATATCCTTGTCCAGCACGCTAACCACTATATCACACTAGCTTTCAAATTCTGCACAAATGCCAAGAGGATGAGAATAAACCAAAAACTGCACCTGGCTAGTCTGTAACCATTTCTCCAAAGAATCTTCCTCCTTGTGAAATTTTGATTACCTCATTATATGGAATAGTAAATATATTCATTTCATTAAGGTTTATAGACTGTGTCCCGTGATATTCATATAAAGCTGCCTTATTCTTGGCGAGATCATTGGTACAACTGGTTTAGCATTGCCTGCTCTGAATGGCTATGGATCTGCAGACAGAGCCGCCAATTGGGGGGGGGGCAAAATTGGGGGGGTCAGCTGGAGGGCTCTTGAAGCTAGTATCCTGCTGATCCACACAAATGTCTTTCCATTTATTGTTAAAATGCAGTTCTGACTCCAACCACAGGGGTGCAAAGAAGTCTGACTACAGTAAAAGGCACTTTACTATTGGTTAGACTTGATTTTTCCAAGACTGAAGCAAACTTGCCTAACAGATCATGCTAATATCATCATCAACCAAGCCAGCACTGTGCAAGACAAGATAGCATGCTGATGGTTGCTAGAATAATTCTCAGCCTGGAGCCTACTAAGAGCCTAGCCTTTCTCTCTTCCTTTCCTTGCACCCAGCTCAGCCAGATCTCACAAAACCTTAATTTCTCTCCCTCTTTTCCACATTTTTCTCATTCAGATTCTTTCTCCATCTACCTAATTTTTCCATGTCTCCCCTCCCCCTTTATTTTCAGTTCTTGGTCTCAAGTCTTTCCCATCCTTATCCTGCTAGGAGTAGTAGCAAACCTTTGTTAATCTTATGAACAGAAGGTGGGGGGAGTTAATATTGCATAATGGAACATCAATCTGTTTTAATGGTTATATACGTGAAATAGAAGTTAGAACTCCCTGCTCAGGCACTGGGTATTATTATTATGTTGGTGGAAGATCTAATTGTCCCTTTGTAAAGGTTACTTTGCTATATGACAAATGTTGTAATCTTTTTAATATCATTGAAATTAAATTTATAACAAATACCATACCCCGTCTTTCTCCCCAATGGAGACTCGGAACTGCATTGTTCTCCTGCCCTCCGTTTTATCATCACAACAACCCTGTGAGGTAGGTCTGGAAGAGAGAATCACCCAGCAACCTCCCATGGCAGGTTGGGGATCTGAGTATTAGAGACACATGACAGGTTGCCTAAAAGCTCTCTTATTACATGTTGCCTGTCGTGAAGATAACCTGGTTCGGGGTGTTCCAGTTCCCTTCATTTTTGGGACTGCAATTTCCATCATCATTCTGGGGTTGGTGGCCAGCTTTCAAACATGTAGCATTATTAGTTGTTGTAGATTTTCCGGACTGTATAGTCGTGATCTTGGCACCTGACATTTCGCCAGCAGCTGTGACTGACATCTTCAGAGGTATAACACAGAAAGATGGAGTACTCTCTGTGTCAAGGTGAAAAGAAAAATGGTAGGCAGGTACTTTATATCCACTCAGAAAGGTGGGGTAGGGCTGAGTCATTATCTTGTAGGAGTTCCCCAGGCTGTGACATACTAATGCAGGAGCTTTCATGAGGAGGTTCTTTTGCATATGGATTGGCTGTTGAAATTCTAATTCTAATCTGTAATGCTATTGTAAAATGTAGAGCATTTTGCGTTTTTCAGGACAGGGAACCATGCCCAATTTATTTTTAAACTCTCTTCTTTCCTGTTGAAATTGTGTTTATGTTTATGAATTTCAATGGCTTCTTTGTGTAATCTGACATGGTAATTGGATGTGTTGTCCAGCCTTTCATTATTTTCTGTGTTATGCTTACCACAAACATTGCAAATAGTATGGTGGTGGTGGTTTGTCTCACCTGGGGCAGGATTTTTCCATGTCTTTTCATTTTGGCCTTGGAGCTCCCACAATTATTCTGAAGCTAGTGGCCAGTTTTGAGTCTCCTAGCTTTATTCTCTGATGAGTTATCCCTATCAGCATGGTGTAGTGGTTGGTCTGCTGCAGAGCTCAGTGTTCTGAGGTAAAAAAAGGCAACAGTTACAGGGGACTGCAGAGAGCTAATGACAGTTCAGGAAATCAGGAGTGGCCAAGAACCACCTGTGAGGTGAAGCAAAGCTGCTGGCCCAGCCTCTCTGATGGCTTCCGACACACTCCCCCCACCTCCTACTCCTAACAGGTAGTTGTCTGCCATGTGCAGCCCCACCTCCACAGTGGCATCTAATACTCCTCCCCCTCCTACACTGGACAGGCAGCTGCCTGTCAGGTGTAAGAGAGGAGGTGGGATAGCTTCCAACACTCTCCTTCCACCTCCTGCACCTAACAGGTGGTTGTCTGTTAGGTGCAGCAGTGGTTGCAGGGTGCTTAAAGCCATGAGGGAGCCTGCCCAAGAAGTAATGCCTTAGTGAGCCTGCCAGCCCTGCCTCCACAGTGGCTTCTAATACTCCTCCCCCCTCCCCGTCCTATACTAGACAGGGAACTGCCTGTCAGGTGTAGAAGAGGAGCTGGGATGCTTACAGCCGCTGGGGAGGTTTTCCCAGTAGGATTGCCTTAGCACTGCTGCTGGCCCAGCCTCCCCAATGCCTTTAAATACAATTCCCTCCAACACCAGACAGGCTGGTGTCTGTCAGGTGTAGGAGTAGGTCCAGGGTATGAATGTTTATGGGGAGATAGTAAAGGACATTTCTAGGAACCAGATACACCAATGCTACAGGGAGGAGGCAATTTAGGAATGCGGAAAAGACATTTGCACATAGTACTCCTGCAGTGCACTGAGCTGTGGAGGCCAAGTACCAGCAAGATCACCCTCAGGTGCTCAGAACAACACAGTCCCCATATGGGCAAAACAATATGAACACAAGTATAGAGGCCATCACTTTCGTGGAAGGTAGCAGGAGTTGACTTAATAGATAACTGCTTCTTAAATGGACAGTTCTATGTGGCCTGCTCCAGAGTGAGCTCACAAAGCAGCTTGGTGATCCTAGCACCTGAGGGCAGAAACACCAATGTGGTCTAGAGAGAGGTCCTTCAGTAGAGAAAAAACAGCACTTATGTCTCACTTCATTTCTTACACTATAATCTTCTCCGTTAGAATTCCTACAAGAAATGTCACATTTCAAATTTCACATCATTAGTATTATAACTGGATTTACAGAACTTAAATACTGTAGCGAAGCACAGACAGCAGGCTAGTGACTGTATATGCTAATGACATTTTCTAGACCCAAACCAATATTATTCACTGCCTTGGAAGCAATTGTTAATGTGAATAACTCATTTACTTTTTTATGTAATTTCCCTTAAGAAGGCATTTCCTTCACCCATCCAACAGTATGAAAGATAAGAAGAACTTCATGAATGGGCCACAGAACCAAGCTGATTATCTTAAAATCTTGTCAGAAAGAAATACTTGTACATTTGAGATAAATTTAATCGAAATAAGAAATTAAAAATCCTGTTTAATGTTCAAATTCCTAAAACATTACTGGAGTAAGATGTGGATTTTACTTTTTGAATACAATGTATAAAGGGTGGTGGTGGTGAAGTAACAGGAAATTGGTTTCTTTGAATTTGTTTTAGGTTGGGGAGGTTAGACATGCATTATTGTCATCTGGAGGTAAATGTCCTTTTCATACTCAGTTATGGACAATGAGATTGTTCTTGGCATGTGGTTCCATAAAGAAAAAAAAGTGTCTCTCTCTCTCTCTCTTCCCCGTCCTTCATTCTAGTGACAATATATTTTCATTCCCTCTCCAAATAAAACCTCTTTAAACCCAGAAGATCTCATTTGGCTCTTGTTTTGTTGTTGTTTTTTGTTGTCACCCTGTTCACTAGACTTGTGCATTTCTTTTGTTATTAATTACAATAATTACAAAAATGTAGGGGTTGCAAATTTTGTATAATGGCATTCGGTATCTGAAATCACTCCACTCTCCAAAATATAAGGACAGATGGACTCACTTTCTAGCTATATCTGAAGAAGAGAGCAATGACTCACAAAAGATTATACTCTACCACAAATTTGGTTAGTTTTTAAGATACTAGTGGACTCTTGTTCTTTTCTACCACTACAGACAAACTAACATAGCTAACCATCTTGATATTTGTATAATTTGTAATTAACATGAAAAGGAAAAAAATCCCATCTAAGCAGCATATAATAGGAGGGAAAAAGTTATTTTCTGTCAGCTTGTTCTTTTGTTGTTGTTATTGCAGACTCCATCTTTATTGGTTTCACTTTTACAAGGCAGACCAAAATGTCCTAATAAGTACATAGCAAAAGTACAGTGTTCCTTATGGGAAGGGAGGAGACAGGATGAGGGTATTCTTGATGGATAGCAAGCAGTGGCCACTAGCACTAAACATAAGTGTGAGGTATTCCAATCCTGAAGGACAGTGAGTAGGATTTTGCCTTCCTCTCCTCCCAAAGCTTACCGTGGCTGGGGTCACACACCCTAAATAATCCACTTTCAATCCACTTTCAGTGCACTTTACAAATGGATTTTTACTGTGGCCCATTCTGCATCTAGCATTTGTTCTGTTGTTTTACGAAACCCACACTGGAACAGAAAAGGATACAGCTCAAAACCACTTTCAAATAATGGGGGCCAACGTCATACAGACTGCAGAGTCACCCCTGAACAGCCATAAAACAGCCATAAATCTATGTAGGCAGTACCATAAAACTGAGAGATCAAAGGAAGTGAAACTGGCATGCAGTATGGAGGCCACCATAAAATCCGACAATCAAAGAAAGTGAAAGTGGCATGCAATGTAGAGGGGAATTTCTGTTCCAATGTGGGTTTCGTAAAACAGTGGAGCGAATGCAAGATGCAGAATGGGCCTGTGGGAACTTGCAAAATCCAGCTGGAAAGTGGATTGAAAGTGGACTGAAAATGGATAATTTAGTGTGTGTGACCGCAGTGTAACGATATGAGCTTATGTTTGTATTTCTGTATAGTGGTGATGCTGCTTATGTGTGTCTCTAGCATGAATACCTATGCATTATGTATTCAGGGATTGCTGTATGTTGTGTGTTGCTTTGTTCTGCATCTCATGCTTGCCTAGAAATAGGCTGGCCTGGGCCTGCCGTTGCACATACGGACCATGTGCGTCCCTGGAATGTATCCCATGACTCTGTGGGATGGAGAAGACACCGCGCCATTGCACCCACTTGGAGAGCTATGGAAAATCCCCAGCGAACCCCGGCATTCTTGGAATGGAAAGAGCAAGTGACCCTACTCCCTTAATCTGGTCCTCCATCCAAGCAAATCTGCCTCAAGGTCCTCCTCCAGCTACTTGTTTGCCCAGATGCCTTACCTCTCTTGGGCCTCCAAATGCCCTTGCCTTCTCAGTCTCTCTCTTTCTTATGCTACTGTTCTTCAAGCTAAATGGTGCAATACTGTCTCTGTTACTGTTTAGAATATTTCCAATCAAACCTCCAATAGACATTCATTGCCTCAGAAAGAGTATGTGGTAAGTGCCATCATATTGTTTCTGATTTATGGCAACCCTATGAAAAGACCTCCAAGCACCCTATCATTAACAGCCTTGCTCAAGCCTTGCAAACTGAGAGCTTTGGCTTCGTTTATTGAGTCAATCCATGCCATGTTGATTCTTCCTCTTTTCGTACCACCTTCATAGCATTATTCTCTTTTCCAGTGAGTTCTGCCTTCTCATGAAGCAACCAAAGTATGATAGCTTCAAGTTTAATCATCTTAGCTTCTAGGGAGAGTTCTGGCTTGATTTGACCTAGAACCCACTTATTTGTCTTTGTGGGGAGTCCATTAGGCACCCAAAGTGTGATAAAATCACACAATTAACCACTTAGAACACAATTCAATCTTACAGGATGCATCGGTAATTAAAATACTCACTCATTATTATATATCACAGTGAGGTCAGAAGAAAGGGGGGGCCCATAGGCCGAGATGTCCCAGTTGGCTAATCAGCCCACCCTGACGGCACTGCTCTGCAATACACGATGGTGGTAATAGCGGCGGCAGCGGCTCCTACTCAAAAGCCTGGCAGAAGAGCTCCATCTTGCAGGCCCTGCGGAACTGTAAAAGGTCCCGCAGGGCCCTGATCTCCTCCAGGAGATCATTCCACCAGGTAGGAGCCGCCACTGAAAAGGACCTGGCCCTTGTGGCCGCAAGCCTGGCCTCTTTAGGTCCCGGGGTCACTAGGCGGTGTTGTGACACCGACCAAAGTGCTCTTTGGGGCCTGTATGGGGAAAGGTGGTCCCTCGGGTATGCCAGACCCTGGCCATGTAGGGCTTTAAAGGTAAGCACCAGCACTTTGAAGCGAATCCGGAACGCTATAGGCAGCCAGTGCAGCGCTTTCAGTACAGGCTGGATGTGATCCCATTTCAGGACCCCCATTACCAGCCTGGCTGCCGCATTCTGCACCAGCTGCATCCTCCGAATTTGCGACAGAGGCAGCCCCATGTAGAGAGCGTTACATTAGTCTAGCCTCGAAGTGACCATCGCATGGGTCACTGTGGCCAGATTGTCACGGCTAAGGAAGGGGACCAACTGGTGCACCAGCCGTAGATGATAAAAGGCTTCTATGGCAGAGCACTCCCAAACTCCTAACCTCCGAAGCTGGCACCAAAGGCGCCCCATTGAAGGCCGGGAGTGGGAGCCCCAATCCCATGCCACCCCGACCCAGGCACAGGATCGATCTAATCGATCTAGCCACCAATGCAAATAAAGCAACTCTGTTAGAAACATATGGGTCTTTATCTGCAAGCAAAAATAAAACTTTTTCCATATCTGAAACTCCTTCCTGCAGAGATAAGATACTAGTGATAAATTTATTTCAGGGGAGCAAAAGAAGAGGGCATCTCAAAATGTAATGGGTCAAATCATCTACTTCTCCCGTGCCTCACATAAAAAGTCATAAGGGGGTAGGGACCCTTAGGAAATGGCCGGTGTGAACCATAGAGGGCATAGCTTGAAATCTTAAATTGGTAAAAGCCAACTTTAATTTCATTATTGTTAAAGTCTTTAGGTAAGATGACCTGGTATGGTCTTTTAAAAATAATTTGAAGAAAGGGACCACTCTAGATTGACTGATTGCATTACTGTCTAATTTCCCATCCATGTTAAATAAATTACTACTATTACTACTATTTAGGGTGTGTGAATGCAGCCTCAATCTCTTTTTGATTTCTTGGGTATAGTCTCCTTTTTGGTTGACGATGGAGCCAAAAAATAGAAAATACTTTCAATTTCTTCATTTTCAGCCTTAAAATTATGTAATTCCTCCATAGTCATTACTTTTGTCTTCTTGATCTTCAGCAGTAATCCTGCTTTGGCACGTTCTCCTTTAATCTTCACCAGCAGTTGTACCAAGTCTTCATTATTTTTCTGCCAGTAATGTGGTGTTGTCTTCACATCTCAAATTATTAACTTCCTTCCATCCATTTTCAGTCCACCTTTCTTTAAATCTCATCCAGCTTTCCTTATAATATATTCTACATGTAGACAGAACAGAAAGGGAGATAAAATACATCCTTATCTGATACCTTTGCCAATTGGAAACCATTCTGTTTCCCATCCCCTGTCCTAACAGTAGACTCTTGACCCCAGGCTATAGGTTATGTATCAAAACAATGAGATGTTGTGGCACACCCCTTTCTTTTAAAACCGTCCATAGCTTTTCATGGCCCACATGTTGACTGTGGGTGCTGTGGCACCTCCAAGTGCCTTTCACGGTACTCACTAAGTGCTCTTACAAAGTGGGAAGAACCAATGGGGCTTTAACCCAAGAAGACTTCTGATTAGCCTTTGGAGATCAGATTGGCCATGCAGATTTTTCAAAAAGTTGTTTCAGCAGCAGCTGCCACCACAGCACAAAGATCTTCACTGTGTGACTGAAAGTAAACTTTGTGTATGCAAGAAAATATTTTTAAAATAGTATATTCATTTTAAAAGACATCATGTTAAACAGAGCTTCTGCCTGAAATGTTGAAGGATTACTGTTGGAGTGATGCATAACTGCACTCCCTGGCATTTTGTGGTTTTCTCCACCTCTCCGGCAGCCATTTTGTAGTTGTGCCCACCACCCTGTGTCAGAATTTCAAAAGGCACCTATTGGCTCAAAAAGATTATGGACCCCTGCTCTGACTGCTACACCATGCTGGTGTGTGACAACATAATCTGGCTCTTCTCTTCTGAGGCTGCCACTGGGAAGTGCTCCTTGCTCAATAAATAGTTGGCTTGGTGAATATTATCACAAGTGTGTCAGCCTTTATGACTTTCAGTTTCTTCCCTATTAACACACACAGTTTTGTATTTTATTAAGGCAACCAGTTTTTCAAAAAAGTTGTCATATTTTTCTCTGCCAATTATCTTTATTCCTTGTCATTATATCAATCTATTCTTAACTCCCCCAGAGAAAGGGGGTAGAAAGTGGCAAACAATCCCCTTATTCTATGAGAACGTTAAACAAGGAGCTGGGTCACAATGAGTATAAACAAGTTTGATTCTTAAGTTATATGATTAACTAGTTTATTTTCGTTTTCTCTGTAAAACTCCAGTCAGAATGTATTTTTGTTTCTTTTAAATGTTATTGTTATCGTTACCAATTAAAGGATGGAGAGGAAATCCCTTGGTATAGTTTCTTTTAAAAAATCCCTAACATTGGGAATATATTGATGTGAGAACCATAGTCTACAAATAAAAAGATGGATAATAATGAATCCTGTTAAAGAGAAACTTGAAGCTGTTGGTCCTCTTGGAAGTATAGTACCTTTCATTGTTTGTTATTTTGACTATCTGGTCAGAAGCGACCCTTCAACAGGTGTTTGTCACTAGCAATTATCTGGTACAGGCTCTGCCTGCAGTAAAACCTTAAATCTATTTGCAAACTGGTCAAGCAGCAGAACAGAAAGGCCTCTTCATTAAACCAATGTATTAGCTTGTCTGTCCATATCTGAGTTGTTTGGGTGAAGTCCAACATACAGTGGTGCTTATTTGTCTGTGAGCTGAATTGTACTTCCTTTGATGTTCGGTTCAATTTATGAACCACTAACTAAAATGCTGTTATGGATAGAAAGCCCAGTTTTGAATCCCTTCTTGGCTATGAAATACAGCTTATTGTGTTAGCTTCCAGCCATAGCAATCATTAAAGAAGAATTTAGGCCCCGGTCACACAGGCAGGAAACTGCAGAGGAGAAGCGTGGCTGTTAATGAATCCTGTTAAAGAGAAACTTGAAGCTGTTGGTCCTCTTGGAAGTATAGTACCTTTCATTGTTTGTTATTCTGACTATCTGGTCAGAAGCGACCCTTCAACAGGTGTTTGTCACTAGCAATTATCTGGTACAGGCTCTGCCTGCAGTAAAACCTTAAATCTATTTGCAAACTGGTCAAGCAGCAGAACAGAAAGGCCTCTTCATTAAACCAATGTATTAGCTTGTCTGTCCATATCTGAGTTGTTTGGGTGAAGTCCAACATACAGTGGTGCTTATTTGTCTGTGAGCTGAATTGTACTTCCTTTGATGTTCGGTTCAATTTATGAACCACTAGCTAAAACGCTGTTATGGATAGAAAGCCCAGTCTTGAATCCCTGCTTGGCTATGGAATACAGCAATGTAGCATAAAAATGTTCTGTTCTGTTATGTCAGCTTATTGTGTTAGCTTCCAGCCATAGCAATCATTAAAGAAGAATACAATATAACATAAAAGTTATAGATAACCATTAAAATCTAAATATCCATAATAGCTATAAACTATGATACTATTTAATTATACATACATAAAATACACCATACAAATTATTATTGGATATCACTTATCTATTATTAATCATATCTAGCCAGATTTTCCTCCTGTTAATGGCTATCCATCCATATTTTGCCAGGTGAGGGCAATCTAGCTGCAACATCTGTCACTCCATTGATCGCCAGGGTTGATTCGGCTGATCTGGCTGGCTAGGTGGGTGTCCCCTACCTCCTTCACCACTCCATGTGCATCCCCCCCAAAGCTGCATGCTTGGTCAAAGAGGATGACCATCCCAATTAGAAGGAGTGTACTGTTCTTTGGTCTAGGGTATACGATAGCTGTGCTTCCCTGCTAGAACCTCCAAACAAGCTCAAGGTCCATACACCAAAATATCCTTACTCAATAGGCTTCCTTGGGAGAAGTCACTGCCTTGCTAAACCTACTTTACAGCAAGAGTGTCCAGAAGGTCATTCGGGAATGACCAAGCTCTCTCAAAACACTCTTCTCAAAGAAAACATAGTGGTAACTGTGTATTTTTCTTTTGCACAGCAGGTTACAATTTGGGGTCGTGGAAGGTTTGCTTTGTTGAAACAACAGAGGAAAGATTTCTCCAGTCGAGCACTACAGACCTGTAATTTTTGAACAAGACTCTGTTCTGTCACTATCCACCAAACTGCTATTGAGCCTGCCTTGGTGGGGAGGGCGGGGTATAAATTGAATAAATAAATAAATAATAAATAAATATTGGGTCAATGGCTCCACCCACCAGGCTCTCACTTTGTGACTGGTAGCTCCCAAGCCTCCTAAAAACAAGTAGCTCCCAGATACACAAAATCTGCTCTTTTCTGCTTTATGAGATTATTATGATGGTTAAATAATAGTCTGCATTTCATGAATTAAAGGCATGATAGAAATCTTTTAAGACAACCTGTTTATAATATTACAGAGTTAACTTATATTCTGCTTTGTGGACAGCACCAATCAGACGTCATGTTTTATGAGCACTGAGCTTATATTTAAACCGAAGGTATTTATACCATAGAATGTCATCCAGACATCGCGCCAATCACCTGCCTCAGTGTGCAGTTGCTCTGTGGTTGAGTGTTCACACTTCCCATGCTATAACCATGGCTGTCAAGAGCACCGCACTTTATTTAATTAGAACATAACATAAGAGACTCCAATGTTGGATCAGGCCAAAGGCCCATCCAGTCCAACACTCTGTACCCAATACTTAGCACATTTGTTACAGAGTTATCCTAATCAACGGGATGGTGGTTATTTGTCAGAAGGGTTTACGTTAGGTTTTAAGATTCCTTACCAGAGTGACAGGAGGCCTTATTGGGCACCTGGAGAGCGTGGTATGCCAAAAGATCAATAAGGAATGCCATGAGGGGATAGTTTTGGGCCCCTTTGCCGCACCTCCGGTTCCCAATTTAAGGGTGTCCCCTTTGGAAGTTGTGTCCAAAAAGGCAACAGGAGAGTACAGATTTATTCATCACCTCTCCTATCCTCATGGTGGTTCGGTAATGACGTGATACCTGAGGAGCTCTGTTCCATCAGATACACATCATTTGACCAGGCCATGCAGGTTGTTCGTAGTTGCGGACAAGGAGCCGAAGTAGCCAAGTGCGACATCAAGTCTGCTTTCCAACTCCTCCCGGGTTACCCAGGGGAATTTGAGTTGTTGGGTTTTGTGTTTGAGGGCAAATTTTATATGGGGTTCTCTGTGTCCTGTGAAGTTTTTGAAAAAATTAGTTCATTTTCAGAATGGGCCCTGTGGTTTAGGACTGGCCTGAACAGTACCGAGCACTACTTGGATGATTTTTTTGTTCACTGGTGGCATGGGTACTGTCATGCCTGCCCCTGATGTAGCACCTGACAGCCAGGAACACGTGGACTTGGCACCACAAGCCCCTGATGGAACCACAGAAGCAGAGCCTTACAGCCAGGAACTGGCTCTAACAGAAGACACTATAAGTCTTGAGGATGATAGAGCCTCCCAAGAGACACCTGCGCCGGATCAGGCTCTGCTTAACCCAAACAATTCACCACCCGACTCCCCGCCACCTGTGAACCGGCTCAGGAGTCAAAGAAGACAGGAGCTGAATGAGAGATGCAAGGCTGCACGCATGCGTGGAAGACGCTCATTCAGCCCTGAGTTTTAACAGCAGCATGACCTTGCTCAGCAAGAGATAACAAGTTAATGAGCCAGCACGCTATATCAACAAACCTGCTGCTTGCAGCCATTCGTACTGGCAACTTCAGTTGACAGGACCAGACGCTCTGTGCAATCCTGCTCCAGACTCCTTGAAACCTTGATGGTTTGCTACTTGGCTTCTGAACTTCGGTTCCTTGACACTCGGCATTGTTTGACCCTGAATTCGGCTCTGCGATACTCTGGCTTCGTTTGATTTATGAACTATGATGTATGGTATGTTTGACGCTGGCTTTGTGAACTGTTTTGGACTAGTTTAACCTGTGCTGCTTGAACTACTCGGCTGAAACTCGGACTGGCTTTGGACTTGACTTGTTTGAGAGTTCTTATGTCCTCTTGATTTGCAATTGATGCTTCAAGCGCTGTTTCAGCTGATTGTGCAACATTGTGCATTGAGATTTGAAGCGCTTCTAATTGGTCAGACATTAGTTTGAGCATTGCTTCAAGCGCTGTTTCAGTTGATTGTGCAACATTGTGCATTGAGATTTGAAGCGCTTCTAATTGGTCAGACATTAGTTTGAGCATGTCGTTAGTATTTTCAAGCACTTCGAATTTAAAGGTTTTTTAAACATCCATTAAGTCATGTTTGGTAATTGCGCCGTGATCTGTTGTTGTCGACCCCGATCTGGATGCCATTTTGTTTCTAGTCTGGTTTGATTTTGCTTGAAGGCCGTTCAGCAGCCAGATTTTGGGGCTGAGAATGAATTGCGGAAGTGTTTTTCGAATGGTTTTAGCCTCCATTTGCTTTTCCCATGCCAAGTAGGGTGTTGGAATTGTGAGTAAGTTAGGTTTTCAATCAAGGGTGGTGGGGTATGTTCGGAGCGCGATCAAGTGGTGTCTGCCATGAGTCATGCAGAGCCCTGCCCCTTCATAAAATATCCTTTCATATTAAAACTATCATATAATATTAAACCATCCAAATACATGACTACAGAGATCGGTTCTAATAATCATAGAAGACTTGCCAGTTATTTTCACATTCATCTTTCAGTCTTTGATTAGCATAATTTGTCATTTCTCCTCTCGGGTTTGTCAGTGGTGACATTAAAGGTCATATTGGGGGACTTATTCTTACATAATGTGTGACCACCAGTTTCTCAATAAACTGTCTCTAATAACATGACTGGAACATCTCATGGGTTTTTAAAATTTGTTTTCCTAGTTGTTTTACTACAAAGATATTTATGTTCAATAATATCTTGTAGCACAGAATTTGGCAATCTGATATTCAATACAACTGTCTTAAATTGACGAGGTTTGAGATTTAGTAAAATCTGATTTCAAAATTTATCATTTCAAATTTGTGCTGTCACAATATTTTGAATTTGTTCAATATGTTCAGTTTTGCTGCCGCCTTAATAATGAATATGAAGCAATTAGAAGAACACTTGATTTAAATTCTTTCTAGCTCTGGAATTGCCAGTTTCCTTCTTCATCCAACCCACATTTCTTGTATGAAGCAGTTTGTTCATATTAAAATCTTCCAAAGAATTGACTGTCATACCCTTTGGCTCTTTACAGAATACTCCACATGCATATTCCTTGTGAGTCCGAGAACCTATGTGATTTTTCTCAATCAAAAAACATCCATATGCTTATATTTTTAGATGTTATCATTGGAAAGATTTGTTTCAAAAGTAATGTCAAATGAATGAGCTTTCTTCAAATAAAACTCCATGTTCAATATTTTTTTCCTCTCTGTTCTCAGCTCAGTGAATACCAGGTGTCATCAATTGGTGAGAGCAACCCTCCCTGCAGTGGCTGTTAGGAACTCAAGGCCATTTCACAGGCATCCAGCAGCTAACTAACTCACTGATCACAACTATAAAACTGCTGGAAGAACCAGATGTGATGTCCCTGTGCCTTAAAACAGCAAAATCTGTGCAGGCCTTTCCCCACCCTTCTCATGCTGTTGCCCCTTCCTGGGCCAGGCCGAACTGCTAGGCTGCTGGGAATAACCAGACCACTTCCGGGGGGGGGGGCTACAAACACTGAACATGCTCCATTAACTAAGTAGAGGAGGGGGGAAGGGGAGTTAATTGCCACACCACCTATTGGCAAATGCAGGCATGCCTGATCCCTATATGCTGTTAACAGCTACAAAACTGCATGGATTATACAAGCATATGCTAAATAAAGGAGCTCTGCTGTGCTCTGAGCCTAGTGCACTCTGCAACTTAGCAAGGCATCTGGCTTAACATACCAGCTCTCCCAACAAAGACTTGGGACAGGGAAGTTTTGATCATCTTCCAGCCAGTCAGCTACTGGAGGCACAGGCTGGGGTGTTACCAATACGCGGATGACACCCAGCTATATCTGATGTTGGGCGGCTGGTCCGACTCAACCCTGGAAGATCTGGACCAGGCGTTACAATCCATGGTGGGTTGGCCTAGACCGAGCCAATTGAAATTGAATCTGATGAAGACGGAGGTCCTGTGACTGAGTCGGAGTGGACCGGGGGTAGGGATCCCACTACCGGCCTTTGATGGGGTGCCGTTGGTGCCAGCGCCAAAGATCAGGAGTTTGGGAGTGCTCTTGGATGCCTCCTTAACAGTAGAGGCACAGGTAGCAGCCACTGCCAAGACAGCCTTTTACCATCTTCGGCTGATAAGGCAGTTGGTTCCCTTCCTCGAATGCAATGATCTGGCGACAGTGATCCACGCAATGGTTACCTCAAGACTGGACTACTGTAATGCTCTCTACAGGGGGCTGCCCTTGTTGCAAATCCGGAAGCTGCAGCTGGTGCAAAATGTGGCAGCCAGGCTGTTGATAGGTCTCCCTGTGCAGGAGCACATCTAGCCTATGCTGAAAGCACTGCACTGGCTGCCGATAGCATACCAGATTCGCTTCAAGGTTGTGGGGCTTGACCTTTAAAGCCCTATATGGGTTGGTGCCTGCCTACTTGAGGGACCACCTTTCCCCACATGTTCCTCAGAGAGTACTGAGGTTGGGGTCCCAAAATCATTTGACTCTCCCTGGACCGAAAGATGCCAGATTGGCCTCTACTAGGGCCAGGGCCTTCTCAGTAGTGGCTCCATACTGGTGGAATGAGCTCCCGGAAGACAGCAGGGCCCTGCGGGACCTTTTACAGTTCCGCAAGGCCTGTAAAACAGAGCTCTTTCACCAGGCCTTCAATTAGGAGCTGCTACTAACAAAATTGAACTGGGATAAGGCCCTTCACGACAACTGCATCTGCTAGCGATGTCAACAGTAACATCCTTTGGCCTAGGCTTACCAAGTGGCGGCGGGGGATCCGCATGTCTTCACAGGATCCCTGCCGTGGGGACGGCAACACGCGTTGCACCCGCCGTCGCCAGGATGTGACGCTACGCGTCGCTCTGGTAATGTAAGGAATTTGTGTTTTATTGTATTTTAATCTTTTAATGTGAGCCGCCCTGAGCCTGCTCTGGCAGGAAGGGCAGGATACAAATCAAATTAAATAAATAAATAATAAATAAATAATTCCAGAAAGATCTTATGGGACAATGTCCTGATAGGTTGTAGGAGATCAGCAGACCAGTGGCCTAAGTTTCCTATAAATGTAGGCCTTACCTCTCCTACCCCTTTCCTTCAGCACCTTTGTCATAGCCTCCACTGTGTTCAGAGGATGGCAGAAGACAGGAAGGCCTGGCGTGATCTGGTCCATGGGGTCGCGAAGAGTCGGACTCGACTGTGCGACTGAACAACAACCACTGTGTTATCTTATCATGGCATCTACTTTGGATTGTGTTATTTTATCATGGCATCTACTTTGGATTATGCCACTTAATTTTGAACTCAATCTGCAAATATGTCAAGAACCTAACATCTATGCTTTAAGAACCTTGAGTGAATGTATCTAGGAAGTTAGTTTTGTTGTTTTTGTGTTTTGTGTTTTGTGTTTTCACTGGAACTCTGTTGTTCTTAAATCTTTTTCTATGTTTTCTTTATAATAAAACCTATTTAGCTATAAGGTGTCTTGTTGCTATAGTTGACTGGTCCAAACTCAGAGCAATCTCCGTTATGTTATCAAAAGAGCATATTGTTCCAGGGTTTTGAGTTTGAGATAGCAGAGCAATACACTCAGAACAAGCCAGAGACACCTTGACAAGTAGTTTGATATTGTGGAAGCTGTCAGAAGAAAACAGGCAAGGAGGAGGAGGAGGAGGAGGAGGAGGAGGAGGAGGAGATTGGATTTATACCCTGCCCTGCACTACCCAAAGGTATCTCAGAGCGGTTTACAAACCCTTCCCCTCCCCACAACAGACACTCTGTGAGGTAGGCGGGGCTCAGAGATCTCTTGACAGAAACTGCTCTTTTTCAAGAACAGCTCTTATCAGAGCTATGGCTTGCCCAAGGCCATCCAGCCAGGTGCAAGTGGAGGAGTGGGGAATCAAACCCAGTTCTCCCAGATTAGAGTCCGCACTTAACCACTACACCAAACTGGCTCTGTCACACACACACACACACATACACAGAATAACATGGATGATCTGTGATTCTGGGATACATAGTTTATGTCTTCATTGAACTTCAGGATATGTGCAAAAACTGATTTATTCTGCCAAACATTCATGAATTCATTCTGCCAATCATTCATTCTTTGTGGTTCTGTGCGATTTTTATAGTAAGATATATATTTTATGAGTTTTATTGGATTTTATGTGTGGTTGTGGGCTCTCTCTATCGTATTTGTATATCACCCTGGCTGGAAATATTGGGTTTGGGAATTCTGCTAATATCCTGTTTGGTGTATAGGAAATGTAGCTGGCCTGACGAGGAAGAAACCAGAAAAAAAAGCTTAGTCTTTATTAAGCTACTCAAACATTGTGTGTGCCCCAGCTCTCCAAATTATCTAGCTATAATGAATGGTTCCATTGTGGCAGTGTGCTGGGAGCCAATGCCTGGCCCTGACTCAACACTACCCTGGCTACCCAAGCTAAGGACAGTCAGGGGCCTGGCTCACCTGTTCAAGGAAGGCTGAGAAAGGATGGCATCTGGTACTAGGCAGATCTCTCCATCACAGCCGAGAACCAAGCTGGGAGCCAGGCAGCAATAGGGAGAGATGAGGTCAGAAGGCAAGGCTGAGCCCAGACTTGGGGAAGGCCAGGCCCCAATGGGAGAGACAGTCCTGAGCAGCAGGAGAAGGACACAGCAGGGAGACAGGAAGCAGGGAGAAAAGGCTTCCCTTTTCTTTTATAGTCTCCCAGGTGAAGCAGGTGAAAGGGGATTGGGGACAGGCCAGGTGGGGGTGACACCACCAGGGAATCCCATAAAAGGGAAAGCACCACACCCAGACACAGAAGAAGAAACATACTGAGCTCAGATGAGAGGGGGAGCCAGTCTGGAGAATGAAGAGGACCTGGCTGCTGGGCCCTCTCTCCTTCCCAGATCTAATAATGGTGAGGCAGATGTCCTCTTTGGTGGTGGGATGGCAAAAGGCTGTAAGCCTCTCCAGAGTGAATACCTGTGATCACTGTAGACAGCTGTGACAATTTACCAGACACATTGATTTGGAGAAGTTTTCATCATCCTAAAGCTTAGAGTTTTACTACATAGTTTTACAACATAGGCATGACACAATACATTTAGAATCACTGCTTCTGACACTCACATTGGTATTTTTAGGACATTTAGTGGCAATGGAACTTTAAGAATGGAATCTCTCCTTATATATAATTGTGAAGTTGGGTGTCACTTTCTGAACATTCCACATGCTCCTAAATCAGTTGGCTCCATGATGTGTCAGTCAGAAGCTGTCCCTATCCACTGGCTGCGTTGCCTGAGTCCCGCCCTTTCTGAACATTCCACATGCTCCTAAATCAATTGGCTCCATGATGTGTCACTCAGAAGCTGTCCCTATCCACTGGCTGTGTTGCCTGAGTCCCGCCCACAGAAGCGATGCCTGCCAAAACTTTCCTCAGAAGACAGTTGCTTTGCTCCGGTGAACACAGATACTGCCTTTGCTCCTCTCACCAGATGATGATTGATTCCCTCAGGAGACAAAACCCTCCATCTTTAGCCTCCAAGCCAGGTTTGCTGAGGTATCACTTTCCAGAACGGGGGGGGG
>NW_015163165.1:54696-68602 GCF_001447785.1 Gekko japonicus
AGGTACAATGCCATAGACTCCATCCTCCAAACCAGCCGTTCCCTCCTGGGGAACCATTGTTGCCAACCTCCAGGTGAGGGCTGGAGATCACTTAGAATTACAACTGCTCTCCAGATGGCAGAGATCAGTTCCCATGGAGAAAATGGTGGACTGTGTCCTTATACCCTGCTGAGATGCCCCCCATGACAGCCAATGTGACATAGCAGTCAGAGCTTCAGAGCATGGTAGAGGGGAGAGGGAAGAGTGAGAGGGAAATAAATGTAGGTTGATGATTGGCTGGGAAGGATATAGGATTGCCAACTCGGGTTGGGAAATTCCTGGAGATTTGAGGGATGGAGCCTGGAGAGCGTGAGGTTTCAGGAGGGCTGGGACCCCAGACAGGTACAATGCCATAGACTCCATCCTCCAAACCAGCCGTTCCCTCCTGGGGAACCATTGTTGCCAACCTCCAGGTGAGGGCTGGAGATCACTTAGAATTACAACTGCTCTCCAGATGGCAGAGATCAGTTCCCCTGGAGAAAATGGTGGACTCTGTGTCATTATACCCTGCTGAAGTCACCACAGCAAATTGACACTGAGTGTCCAAGCCTGGGGCACTCTCCCAGAGCCTCTTTCTAGAGCTCGTTGTATTTATTTCAACAACAAGCCTTATTACTAGTAGAAGCATAAAAGCCTAGTGATCGTCAAACATAGCTACAAGCCTCCACCATCCAAAATACATTATTAAACAATCCATCACCTACAGCCAAACTCTGTGCTACAGCTGCATCTGTTCTGATCCCTCAGACAGAGATGCTCACCTGCAGGATCTACAACAGACATTTTTGGAATTGCAATACCTGCCTGATGTAGTAAGGAAACCAATCAACAAAGCCAGAATGCTACCAAAGGAGAACCTCCTACAAGACAGGACCAAACAAAACAACAACAGAGCACCACTGGTGGGCACGTACAGCTCTCAGCTCAAACTGGTTCAGTGCATCATTAACAACCTACAACCTATGCTGGTCTATTATACTTTTCTCTCACAGGCATTGAGATGCAAACCTTTTTTTGCCCAGAGACAGCTTCCTAACCTTAAACAACTTCTCACCCACAACAATGCCCCTCTTAACATGGACATGAACTACAACAAACCAAGATGCCAATTCTGTCCCCATATTCACTCTGACAACACAATCATCAGACCTAAAAACACCAGTCATACCACCTCAGGTTCATTCATTTATTCATCTTCCAACATTATATATGTCATCAAATTGCAGCAATGCCCTTCCACTCTGTACATCAGACAAACAGTTCAGTCCTAAGCAAAAGAAGAAATGGACATAAATCTGACATAAATAACCACAACACTCAAAACCCAGTGGGGAACATTTTAATCTTCCAGGTCATTCCATTGCTAAGAGTGGCAGTTCTCAAACAGAGAAGCTCCAAGGGAAGATTACAGCATAAGTTTATTCACAAATTCAGAACAATGGACTCCCCAGGGCTGAATATGGACACAGGATTCTTATCTTACTAGAGATGCTAATTTTCTGCCCCAAGCATTTCCCCTCTGCTCTAATCAAGCTAGTTACTGTGTGCATTGTACCTCTGCATCCTGAATTCCTTCTTTGCAACATCCCAACCACCTTCTAACTGGGATATAAGGACTCAGGGATTTCCATTCCAACCTGGAGCTGATGAAGGGAGCACAGATTTTCAAAAGCTTATACCCTGAAAATCTTGTTGGTCTCAAAGGTGGTACTGGACTCAAATCTACTGTTATTTAAGTGAGACAGAATCCCCTGATAATTCTGGTGGTGCATCCTCTAGTTCCCAGTTCTTGTATTAAGAAATTCTAGAACCTCAGATTGAATGCAGCTGCGCATGTGTAGTTATGTCCCCCCCCAAAAAAAAACCCCTTAAAATATGCCTAAGAGACCGAAATGTTTTTGTGTTTTTGGCAGTAAGTGATGCTGACGGAGGTTATGTGAATGCGATTTCAGTGTACTTTAGTGACTCGGGGACTTTATTTTATATATAGAGAAGAAGGAGCCTGCCCTGAACCTGCTATGTGGGGAGGGTGGGATACAAATAAAATAAATAAGTGTATTGGCTTCTAATGTAATTTATTCTAGTAGGCCTGGCAAGTCATTATTTCTCATTGTGTGACTGTCATAATTAGCATCTATTGGTGACATTACTGGAGGGATTGAGGGACTGATTCTCTTTCTTAGCATTTCCCAAATTTTCCCAAATTCCCGCTAATGATATGTATTTGTCTTGGGTTACTTTTTTAAAATATTTTTTTAATTCACAGATGGCTATGTAGTCTATCATCAAGATTTGAAGATTCTAATCTTATCAATCTTTCATTTGGATATAACTGGTGTAAATGAATAAATAGGATGGGAGTCCAGATCCCCTACTGCAACTAGCCTTTTGGTGCAAAATGGCACAAATAGGTTTCAATCACCCAAACAGCTCCCTGATAGTAAATGGTGAACAAGCTGTGAGGTGAACTGGCAGGTGTCCTGGAATCCCTCCCCATTATAAAAAGTCTTTTGAGGTTTTTTGTTTCATTTTGTTTTTTATAAAAATAGTTGAATCACCCCTTTAACAGCATATCATCTGAAACAGAAATATCAACAAAAACATTCATACAACAATAGATCCCAGCAGATTTTAATAAACAAGTCAGTCGTATTGACTTGACATCAAATTTGGGATGCAAAACAAATCAGAATGCTCTGGAATTGTTTTCAACATTCTGTGATGGGTGCCAATGCAATGAGCATTCACTTTCTCTGAAGATTAAGTTCTACCATCTCAGCAGCACACTTGTTTGTGCCATTCCAGTAAATAAAAGCTATGTCATCTGTTCTTCTGCACACTGCTCATATATGATGGGGTTTTTTTTAAAAAAAGGCACTCCAAATTCTGATTTGGATTTCTATGGGCTAATATATACTTTTCTAGAATGTTTTTCACGCTTTCTGCTTTGGTGTCATTTCTGCTTGCCTGAGACTTTTTCTTTCTTCTTGGATTAATCCTATGACAGATACTATGCAACAGGACCCCATAGTGAATGGGATAATAGCATGATGCCATATAACCGATCAGACTGGGCTGCATCAAGATTCCACTGAGAGCAAGAAAAGACCTTGAGAGTGAAGATAATTTGAATGTATAAGTAAGAAGTATAATGACTAAAATAATTAACAGGTAATTTTTCAGAACTGCTGATATTTTTCATGAAAAAACCAGTAAGTAGTTTCTTCTCAACTTCGATCATTTATGACTAAACAAATATACCTTTATCTTTAAGTAAATGCAATGGTTAGATGATACTGTACTTTCCCCTTTAATCAGCTATACTGTAGCTTGACAAAGTGGGACTCTCAGCTGTGATGGGTTTGCTCCATTCATAAAATTTTATTTTCTGGCAAAATCTAATACATCTTGCCAATAAATTTGCTGGTGAACATAAATTATGTGATCTACAGTAAAAAGGGGAGCTCTAGCAAAACTTTTTTTCTGTAATAAAATTAAAGTGTTATGTCAACTAAGATATGGGAGGTAATATCAGAGGCTGCAACATTAAATTAATCTTGAAGATGAGACATTCCTGATGTGAGGCCCATAAGTCTATATGAATGGATAAATTATTCCAATCTCCTTTTATTTGTTTATTTATTTAACACATTTTTATCCTGCCTTCCACAGCTCAGGGTACATAGAATCATAGAGTTGGAAGGGGCCATACATCTCTCCTCCATTTTATCCTCACAACAATTCTTTTATGAGATTAGGCTGTGAGACAGTGACTGGCACAAGGTCATCCAGTAAGCTCCATGGCAAAGTAGATGTTTGAACCAGGGTTTCCCAGGTGCTACTACGATATCATAACCACTTCTGTATAACATAAACTTTCTACATCATGCCACCAGAAGAAATATATGGGAAGCCTACTCCATAACATCGGGGTGGATCCAACCATCCTTCAATAAGCATTCCTCTATCTTCTAAGTTGTGGCTCTTCCTCCAGTGCTACCTCTTCCTCCAGCACAAAATCCAGATGCACAATGGTGACTGCACTCCTGGTATCAACCAAAGCCAGCACTGTATGGTCAAAGAGATGGGCCTCTACCACTAGGGCCAGAGCTACCTTACTCCTTTGGACCTCAAAGACAGGGAAGGTCAGGTAACATTTCATAAAGGAACAATCCATTTGGAATTTTTCTGGTTACAGTTATAACACAAACCCTGCATGGGCCAGTCACATTCCTTTCCAGTCTCATCTCTCACTTAGTCTTGTTTTGACTCCCTCCTTTTGGGTTTCTTGCATGCCCCCCCAAGTTTCCTTCCACAGCCCCATCTCTGTCATCTCCTGAGCTCCCATTGCCTAGATCTACCCCAGTCCCATGGGAAGCATTCAGTGTGTGGGCCCACCCTGCCTCTGGCTTCAGTCACATTTTGGTTGACTTGGTCACAGCCCTCGCATCCACGGCTGGGCATGCAGTCTCCACTGCCAATAGTCATCTGTTGGGCCTCCTTTTCCAGAGATTCAGGGTCACAGCTCCCAGGTATGTCAAAGAACTGGCATTACTAGCAGCAGCTGCTCCACCACCATCTTATTGATTTTCTCCTCTGCCTGGCGTAAGCCACTTCCAGACCAACTCCTTCAGGGAAGAGGTGGTCTCAAAGGGGTTTTCCCCTTCATGCCGGCCACATGACCATGGAAATGTCTTCAGACAGCGCTGGCTCTTCGGCTTTGAAATGGAGATGAGCACCGCAACCCTAGAGTCGGATTCGACTGGCTTTCGAGCAAGGGAACCTTTACCTTTACTATGCACAGAAGTGCTGCTGGTAAGTCTCAGGTGTGGTATAAAACTTACAAAAGGTAGCCTGCTTCACTTTATTCTAGTTGGCTGCATCTTTAGTATTGAGGGCTTGATACATGGACAGCACTAATTCAGTCAGAAAGGATTCCAATGCGGTCAGCCACTGCAGCTTGCATCAAGCCACTGAAATAGCCGTTGTTTCAAATGCCCCTAAGAGTGCCTCCACATCATCACACTGGGAAAGTTTTTGGATACAAAATGGTCCCCACCCCGGCTGCCCCACTGGATACAGTCCATACTGCGTGACCCACCATGACCATCCATGACAGGTGTTGCACCCATCTAGCCTGTCCAACACCCATCGGATCGGCTCCCCTTGGGCAGATGCCAGCCCCTCTCCAAACTGAGTGAGGTCTAATGCCAATAACAGTGGTTCTTGCCTGGCTCTGGGGACCTGGGATCATCATCATGTTTTGTTTTTTCTTTCCAAGGGGGCTATCCAGCACTCAATCCTGGACAAGCCCCCACTTGTTGCTGCTTACAGTGACCACAGACCAGGGGTTGCCACTATGCTGGCAAAGCCCCTGCTTTTCTCCTCCTTGGCCATGTAACAATATTAATTGCCTTTACCAGGGGTCTTGTTGTAGAAAAAGAGCTGCCGGAGCTCATTAGCATAACTCATTAGCATAACTTATTTGCATATGCCACGCCCCCTGACATCACCGGAAGTGACAGAAGGCCACACCCCCTGACATCACCGGAAGTGTGTCAGAAGGCCCGGCTACTTACCCTCCTGCTTCATCCTCATTCCCAAACGGAATGAGGATCGAAGCAGAGGGCGGGGTAAAGAAGGGGCGGGGCTTCACCACGTGACCGCCCCACCCCCTAGAGGTTCTCTTCCGGAGCTCCGTACCTGAGAGCCCCCCCCCCACTAGAGCCCTGGTCATGCCGGCCACATGACCACGGAAACATCTTCGGACAGCGATTACAGTTCGGTACCCTCCTCCCAAGGTCCCAGTCTCTCTCCCTTCTCAGTCCTACTTTGTCCCTAAGGTCTGTAATTACTCTGCTGTCCATCCTTGCAGCCCTCTGGAGGCCTTCGCTTCTGGTGCTTTAAGTCCCTCTGTCCTCCAAAGGAGTTCCCCCCCTAAGTTCTCTCTTAAGGTATGATTGCAAAAGAGTTCTGAACATGGTAAAAATTACAGGAATGACAAGGCTAATGAGGGACAGTTTAATTTCAAATCAAGGGCATGTTTGCGTATTAGAACTAACTTTGAATTACACTGTATTAACATTTCAGTATAATGAGATGACAAATATAAAACCCTCCATAGAAAGGACACATTTACAGGAAATAAATCCTCCTCCTACAAGAGTTCTCCATACTCCAAAATTTCTATGTTCTGCTCTCCTGGAGGTGGTCACTATTTTGGGATTTTTAATGATAAGGTCCTGAAACCAAATGACACAATACAATGGGAAGTTCTCCCCAACCGCACTGAATAGACATGAATAATAGTGCTTGTACATCACATCTACCTTATATATTCCGACTTTATTGTACCATAAAAAAGTAGTTCTCGAAATTTAACCATCTGTGAAGCCCCATTTTAATTCAGGCTTTTTTGGTGGACCCTCAAGCCAAGCATTCAACATTCTGAGAGAGCCAGTTTGGTGTAGTGGTTAAGTGCATGGACTCTAATCTGGGAGAACCAGGTTTGAGTCCCCACTCCTCCACTTGCAGCTGCTGGATGACCTTGGGCAAGCCATAGTTTTCTCAGAGCTGTTCTCTCAAGACCAGTTCCCTCAGAACTCTCTCAGCTCCACATACCTCACAGGGTGTCTGAGTGGGGACGGGAAGGGAAAGGAGTTTGTAAGCTGCTCTTTTCCCCCCTACCTTAAACAAACATGGCTCTTTCACCACCACCAGTCCACTTGTCAGTTTTGACAGTCAATTTTGTTCAGAGGTTAAAAAAAAAAACCCAACAGTTACAGGGGACTGCAGAGAGCTAATGACAGTTGAGGAAATCAGGAGTGGCCAAGAACCACCTGTGAGGTGAAGCAAAGCTGCTGGCCCAGCCTCTCTGATGGCTTCCAGCACACTCCCCCCCACCTCCTATACCTAACAGGCGGTTTTCTGTCAGGTAAAGCCCCACCTCCCCAGTGGCTTCTAATACTCCTCCCCCCTCCCCCTCCTACACTGGACAGGCAGCTGCCTGTCAGGTGTAGGAGATGAGGTGGGATGGCTTCCAACACACTCCCCCCACCTCCTACACCTAACAGGTGGTTGTCTGTCAGGTGCAGCCCTGCCTCCATAGTGGCTTCGAATACTCCTCCCCCCCTCCCCATCCTACACTGGACAGGTGTAGGAGAGGAGGTGGGATGCTTACAGCTGCCAGGGAGGTTTGCTCAGCAGGATTGCCTTAGCACTGCTGCTGGCCCAGCCTCCCCGATGCCTTTAAATACAATCCCCCCCAGTACCAGACAGGCTGGTGTCTGTCAGGTGGAGGGGCAGGGCCACGGTATGAATGTTTATGGGGAGATAGTAAAGGACATTTCTAGGAGCCATTTCGATGTGTGCCTCCCTCATGAACCTGAAGAAATGTCTACCACTCCCTCACACCAACACCCCCTCACACCTCTCACCTCTTGGCATAAATTAGGCTTTTTGTGGGCTGATAAAATCAGCATATTGAAAAGCTTTGTCCTACCCAAGTTTTTGTTTTTGTTTAGAGCAATTCCAATCTCTATCCCTTATGCAGAAATCAAAAAATGGCTAAAATCCCTGAATGGTTTTTTCTTGGATTATAAAAAACCAAGAATCAAATTTAATACTCTGACACGAGGAACAAAAAAAGTTGGAATTGGGTTCTTAGACTTACATAAATACTATGTTGCTGCTAATCCTACCAATATAACACGAGTCCTTACTAATAATATCAAAACCAGCTGGGAACAAATACAAGAAGCAAAAACTCAATCAATCTCACTTTCAGATCTGTATTGGAAAAATCACAACAAAATACAAATCGCAAATCTAAAAAATATATTTCTCAAATCTGCCCTGGAAATCTGGGAATCATGCAAAAGCATTCTTCTGCCAAAAAATTCCCAGCTGTCCACTTTCCTCAGTCAAGACTGGTTTCTGCCAGGCCAGGAGGAGAATGCTTTTCAGTCATGGAGAGAGGCAGGAATACTGCTCTTAATAGACTTAACGAACAAGGGTGTCCCCCTAAGTAAACTGGAATTAGAAAATAAGCTTAAAGGGGAAATCTTCTGGTTCCAGTATTGACAAATTCAAGACTTCTTGCATAAGCTTCAAAAAGAAGGTACATTCTTGAGGCTGCTCAATGATTTCGAACAAATCTTAAAAAACTCAAATGGAAAAATTAAAGGAATGATAGGCAAGCTCTATAAACTGTTATTAAAAGGAGAAAAAGCCACCAGCCTTAAATCACAAAGTCAATGGCACTTACAGAAAAACAGTGGAACTTAATCTGGTCGTCTCCCAGCAATACTTCAAATATTTTCAACATTAGATTTACCTCGTTTGGAATACTAAACAGATGATATATGACCCCGGCAGTCTTACATAAAATAAACCCTAACATCTCAAACAAATGCTGGAAAATCTGTGGCAATATAGCTGATTTTGCTCACTGTTGGTGGTTCTGCCCCCTAATAAAGAAATACTGGAATCAAATAATTAAACAAATTGCAATAATAACAAATATACACTTACTGTGTAGCTTGGAATCCATCTTCTTGGAAACTTGGCGTCCATCTACAAGTAATAATAGCACAGAAACGTTAATATCCACTTTACTGACGCTAGCAAAAATAACTATTGCACAAAAATGGAAACAAAAGACTATCCCCACCTTATCTGGTTGGCAAAAGAAAATTTGGGGATTTGGGGCACCACTTACAACACATCAGCTCTGCAGTCAGTTAAATATCAAAAGTGGTTCCAGGCGGTTTGGTTTGCCATGATTAGTTACTTAGAAAACAGTGGGATAATTCCAAACAATCCAGTATATAGAAACTTGCTTTTCTTTTGAATGTGAGATAATTCAACAGTGTTTCAAGGCTCACAAAATAGCTTGACTGTACTCTAGCAGATACTCTTGTTATAGGATATGTTAGATCTGTTATGTAAGTGTACAACCCCCCTGGTTACCTTCTTGTGTGTTTATTGTTGTTGAAAACAATGTTGTAAAATTAAACATTACATCAGAACAACACAGTCTCCATATGAGCAAAACAATCCAGGAACACAAGGCCACCACTTTCGTGGAAGGTAGCAGGAGTTGACTTAACAGACGACTGCTTCTTAAATGGACAGTTCTATGTGGCCTGCTCCAGAGTGAGCTCACCAAGCAGGGCAGAACCACCAATGTGGTCTACAGAGAGGTCCTTCAATAGAGGGGAGGGGGGAAGTATGTATGTCTCACTTCATTTCTTACACTACAATCTTCTCCATTAAAATTCCTACAACAAATGTCACATTTCAAATTTCACATCATCAGTATTATAACTGGATTTACAGAACTTAAATACCGTAGCAAAGCATGGGTATCAGGCTAGTCATACATAAATACACAAAATAACAGTTAAAACCTATTAAAATACATCAGAGTAAAAATACAGGTTATAATTTCAGTGCTTCTAACCAGAGCCTCAACAGATGAAGTCTGCCACAAATTGGGTTCCAGGTGGTTACTCAGATCTGGGTCACTGGAGAGGAGGCCCAATAAAGTATGGATGCCTGCCACCTCAGCTAAAAGTCTGCTGGAAGAGCTCCATCTTGCAGGCCCTGTGGAACTGTAAAAGGTCCCACAGGGCCCTGATCTTGTATGGGAGCTCATTCCACCAGGTAGGGGCCAGGGCCAAGAAAGCCCTGGCCCTAGTTGAGGCAAGATGGACATCCATGGGGCTGGGAACCACCAGCAGATGTTTGTTCACAGAACGTAATGTCCTACAGGGCTCGTAGCAGGAGAGGCGGTCTCAAAGATATGCAGGTTACTTCATATTAAGTTAGATTACAAGCCAATATACATCAGGTTACTTCATAGTTTTGAAAACACTACAAGGATGGTATATGATAAGCTTAGTGTATTATTGCAGTTGTGTTCACTTATTTAAAGATATGAATTGTATTATGGTCCTTCAGTAGGCTTGGCAAGTCATGATCATACAGATCACATTATTGATTAAAATTGTATGTTTTCATTTAAATTCAATTATCGTATATTTTGTGTTCAGACCATTTCTGCTATTGTGCAACTCAACTTACCAAGGGAGCTTCTGGATTATTTACTTCTTCCAGACCTGATGAAGATTATTTTTGCAACGGGATTGTTAACCGGCTGTCCATAGTCCTGCTCTATAATTGTTGAATATTTCTTCTTCTTGCTTGCTCTATAATTGTTGAATATTTGAGATTATTGTTTATGTATACATTGATTATTTTTCTTGAATACTGTTCTTGTTCACTCTAATACATTATTCTAGAATTTGAGCAGTGTCTGTAAACAGTCACACAAAGCAGAGGTTTCAAACAGTTTATTTAGCTGGAAAGATATTTTCACAGCTACTTAAAAAATTTAAGAGAGTCATTCTCACTAACTGGCTCAATAGCCAGTTCACACAGTATTCTTGCTATTGTTTGTGCATATCTCCACACCGTGGTCCTTTGTTTTGGTTTAACCGAAGCAATGGTATTCCCAGTAGTAACGTATGGCTGCAAGAGTTGGACTATAAGGAAGGCCGAGCACTGAAGAATAGATTCTTTTGAATTATGGTGCTGGAGAAGACTCTTGAGAATCTCTTGGACTCCCAGGAGATCAAATCAGTCAATCCTAAAAGAAATCAACCCTAACTGTTCCCTGGAAGGCCAGATTCTGAAGCCGAAGCTCAAATACTTTGACCACCAAATGAGAAGGGAGCACTCACTGGAGAAGACCCTGATGCTGGGAAAGATTGAAGGGAAAAGAAGAAGGATGAGATGGTTAGACAGTGTTATTGATGCAACGAACATGAAATTAAGCAAACTTCAGAGCACGATGGAAGACAGCTGGGCCTGGCGTGATGTGGTCCATGGGGTCGCGAAGAGCCTGGAGATCTCTCCTAATTACAGCTCCTCTCCGGATGACAGACATCAGTTCCCCTTGAGAAAATGACAGTTTTGGATGAACAGCAAGGAGATCCAGTCCTTAAGACTTGAGACAAGATTCAATCTCTTACCAAAACTGCCTTATTTTCCTTTGTTCATGATGGATACGTGTAATTTGATTCTACTGGTCTTCTTCCAACTAAATGAATGTAAAAATGGCTCTTCAGAGCTGCCAAGAGTCTCCTGATACTTACAGCCCATACTTGCCTTCCAGGTACAAATTGCCTAATCATCTACTTGCTGTTTACAACATACTGTTTATTGTTTAATATTGTTTATCTTAAGTCTTAAGAAGTGTATGTACTTGCTTGATGGACATCTGAAGATTATGTTTTGTAGTCGATTCAAATTGTGAACTGAGAATCTGTGAAGTCTTTCTTTTGGGTTGGGAGTGTCAAATAGTAAATGTTAGATATTGCTTTAATCTCCAGCCTATTTATTGCAGGTCATGTATTTCACATATTGAAGATTGATATATATTGAGAAATATTTGGAGCCTTATGTGATGTTAAGTCATATATGACACCTGGGGGAGATGGCTGGGAAGAGCGCCAGGGCGGGTCACAGTCGGCAGCCCACGAAGGATGGAAGGGAAGAATGCCTGCCTTGACTACTTCCAGCCACAACAAAGCCCGGACACGCCGCCCTCCGCCGCCTCCTGCACTGCACGCTTGCCCCCAAGGCCAGCTTAAACGGCATCCTCTCTTTCCTGAGGTGAAGGTGTGTTCTGTGGTGAATTTTGACAGGAGGCCCGAAAGACAATGAAGAAGGCTCGGGCAGCTCGGAGCAAGCCGAGCGTCTGCCCGTCGACGCGCCATACTGGAAGTTCCCTCGCCAGGGACCCATTTCTGAGTGGCAGATGAGCGGGCCAACTGATTTTGGTGTGCATCAAATGTTGCCATTCAAAAATGCTTTTATATATAAGGACTCTTTTGCTCTGTCTCAGCCTTTCCCTAACACAGCCATTTGAGAGAGGGTGGAATTAGACACCCACATCTCGCTGAGGCAGAAGATGGAATCTGATGGACCAAAGGCAAAATCCAGAAAGGTATTCACTGGGTAAAATCTAGCAGGATTTGGCATTGAATTGGTGAAACAGTGTCCATTACTAGATCTTTATACAGTAATCTCTGAGATTTAGTGGCCTTTCAGGCCTTAGTAGTAGTTACCTGCAAGAACACAGTTCTATGGACCAGGCCAGTTGGCAACAGTATCCTTCAGCATTCCATTGATGAACAATTCCTGGAGGAGGGCACCATCACAGCAATACATTCTGAATTTTAAGGGCATATCCTTGCCATCTGCTGTACTTGATCTCCAAAATCTGTGTATAGAATACATTCATATGTTAACATTTCCTTCAAATATAGGGCCCTGCATCTTTTCAAAAAAACTGATCTTATATATTTGGGAAGAAAAAATAAGGAAACATGCACTTGCAGAATACTACAATGCATGTGTATTTTGTACTCATTTATTGGTACCATGCTACAAAATGTACTGTAAGAAGCAGCTTTAAGGACAATAAGGTTCTGGGATTGAATGTTATCTCTCTCATTTTTTATAATGGGTCTTAGCTTTTTTATCAATCTTCTCATCATACTGCACAATTCTGAATACAGTGAAGTTACACTTATACACTGCAGTCTCAGCTGTCTTGCAATGACTTTTTATCTGTCATCTTGCAAATGGTACATACTCACTTCCAATTTCTTGTGGTCTGCCACACCAGGAACACCCTGCTCTCTACTACTTTGGCTGCATTATTATGTCATTTCTCTGGGCTACAGGGCATTTGAAGAGACAATCAACAAGTGGGGGGGATCTTTTTGATATGAGAAAAAAATCTTTTTCTTCTTTGTATCATGTCACCAAGAACAGCAGAAAGTAAAGAAGAAATAAGACCATAAATGCTGAGTGGCCAAGATGTCAACTCAAAAGTTCACAATATTAGCACTACAGTATTAATGCATCTTTAATTTACTGCATAGCTGTGGCTAGTTCTCACATGACAGAGTTAGCTTTTCAGTCTCCATTCTATGCCATGAAGCAAACTAAAGCAGCCATGTGAGAACATGTAAATCCAATTAATATAATTTAATATGCCCAGTGTTAAATACTGGGTTCAAGACGCATTGCAGTGAAACAGCTCTACTTTATTAAGTGATTTCAGGAACAAGACTAAAACCCCAGGGCAACAGCCCTGTTTAAATAGCATGCAAAAACCACACCCAAACATACCCAACTCCCAACGATAGGCTATTTACATAACATTATTTCCTCATTGGTCACCTCCAGAGTCCTGGTGGGCTTTTGTTCTAGAGCTCCAAGCTCAGCCAGTCTCTGGTAGACAGTCCTGGAACGTCCCAGCCCTAATACATAATGCCCAGGTTTGGAAGCTAAGTAGGTAGGCAAAATATATAAGGCTGGAACACTAGGGGTAGCCATCATGGAGCTTCCCCGGCTCTCCATTCCAATAGGATCAAGACAACCAAGGAATTTACCTCTTTGGTGGATATTTCTTCCTATGGGGTGAAGGGGAGGGGGGCAAACAAAGTATTCAAGATCTGGTTTCAGTGACTACTGAGTCAGCCAGGCAAAATGGACAAGGCTGGAATATGACAGTCCACACAGCTTCTCCTCTTCCCATCAGGATTTAAACCATCTCTTTTATGTTATTGATGTAACACAGACAATGGAGCAAGGGAAGCAGTGTAAGAATATGTACATACACAGTGTTTTAGATCTATTTTTTAATATTAAAAAAAACATTTTTTTCAATCATTAAATGGACACCATTTGTGAATAAAATGCAGTGTGAATGGAGTGATGACTGAGCATCTCAGTAACAGTATAAATGCCATACTCCACCCTTAAGGATTCTGAGATACACAGTTCTACC